>NW_028132944.1:0-186000 GCF_964374135.1 Grampus griseus | reverse complement strand
ACTGTAATTTCATTTTTATACAAATTTATTATAATATTTAAATAATTTATAGTAGTGAAGATGTGGCTGAGCTTGAGGGAAACGTTAGGTCCTGTTCTTCTGGCACATGCTTATCTGGTGACGCTTCTCAAGTCTCAAGTGTCTTCTCTTTCTCTTCCTCTCCTCTTCATTCTCCTCTTCTTCCTCCTTTTCTATTATAAAATGACATTCCTAAGAAGCTTCCTGATTAATTGCCCAAGACACGTTACTAGGCCAGTTCTTCCTTCAGACTGCAGGTAGAATATGAAAGATAGGAAAGGATTATTACTAAATGCATGGGCAACATGTCAGAGTACCAACTTGGACAGTTATGTTGTATATATGGGGCAGTGAAGGTAATATGGCAGGTTGAGGGTTCTGGAGGGTTGAAAAGGAAGACCGAGAATAAACAGTGAAAACCTTTTTGTATTACTGTCTTCAAAGCCATAAAACATGTTTGGAAAGAGCAGAAGAAAGCAAGTATTTCAGATGAGCCCTAAGTCCATATTTCATCTAGATTTCAGACCTTAGTGCTCTGATCTTCTCTCCACTCCCAACCCCACTCTCAATCACTTATATGTGATGCTGTGAGTCTTAAATGGTATCTTATATCTATTTTTGGTTTCACACAATTGAAACCTGATATTTACTTATGGAATACAAGGGATTTATTTCCTGATAAAGGAATTTTAAGCACACGACGGCACTCTAGGGAAGTGTTCATGTCAGGTGAGAGGGACATCCTGATTCCATGAAACATGTGTTCCCACATTCCACAGTAATATAAAGTGAGAGTTGCAACTTTATTTCTAAACCAGACAGGGCCCTTCACCAGCCACGGCCCATCACGAGAAGCTTCAGTGCCCAAGGGGGCAGCAGAGAAAAGAGTAGTGCTCAGGTCCAGGAGAGGAGAGAGGAACTGTAGAGGAACTCTTGACAGCTGAATCTCTGAAAAGGTAGAAATAAGGTATTTGGAGAACATGCTAGGGCACTGGTTCCTGAACTTCAGTTATTTTCTAAAAGTTCATTATATTTGTCATAATTCCACATCAGAGGTGTCATGTAACATTAGTTTTTTACTTTAACTTCACTTTATATTAACTTTGAAATGTTTTAATTTAATTGACCACAGGTAATCATGTACATGATAAGCCAGATGAAATATTCAAATTAAATATTGCAATGTATAAATATATATATATATATATATATACACATATAGAAAGAGAGAGAGAGAGAGAGAAATGTGTTACCGAAAGTGAGAGACAGTGTGAGAGAGAGAGAAAGAGAGAGAGAGAGAGAGAGATTGAGAGAGAGAGAGAGATTACAAAGTTTGGCAAACTCAAAATCTGCAGAGCTGAAAGCCTGCTGGAAGCCCATCCAACAGGGTAATCGTCTTTTACCTCGGTGACGGTCAGCCTTGTTCTATTGAGGAGGTCAGTGGATTGGAAGAGCAATTCCCAGCTTAGAGAAGGCAACCGCCTTTACTCAGGCCACTGATGTAAATAATACTCTCTTGCAAAAGCATCCTTACAGAAACACCCAGAATAATGTTTGACCAGTTAACTGGGGACCATATGCCAGGGAAGCTGACCCATAAATTAACCACCAAACCTTCCTTCCAGCACACTGACAAATTCTATGAAGAAAGTAGAGCAGGAAATAGGCTTATTTGACATATGTTCCACAGTGAGCAAAATGGAAAATGTAAAACGTAGGTTAAAATTTTAACAAACTTATTATTAATCATTAAGAAGTTGTATATGAATGGCAATGAACTTCAGTGACTGCATTTTTAATAATGGGATATCAACTTTCTCTGTAATTTACCCTTAGACTTGATGTGAAACAAAACACGTATTTAAATAATTCGTAACAATTAAATACATATAAAATTAGTGACTTGAATGTCATTGCATATTAGATAGGGTTTTCCAAAAATTTCAAAGGAACAGGAAGCCAGAATATTTAAACACGCCTCTGAGCTTTCTTCAAAAGTTGAAGAAATCCAAAGAGGTCCTTTGGGAGAAGTTAGGTAAGAGCAGGTGGTATGTCACGTTTGGGAGGTATGAGTAAAAGGCTTGGTTTGTATTGTAAGTCTAGGTTCTGATCTGCCAGCTGATTGGAATTATGGTAGACGAAACTACGCTCCTAGTGAATTCCTTGTGGCCGGAAGTGAAACAGATTTACAAAGTTCATAAGAATGTGACTGCTGGATGTTCTTAATTTGAAGGAGCAAAGCAGTGAAAGGGGGTCCCTAGAGGTGACCACTTTATTAAACGTATTTCAGTATCACGGTGGGAAGTCATCGGAGATGATCCGCAACCTTCCCTCAGTCCATTTTAGAAGAGGAGAAGAGACTTCACTTAGCAAGCCATGGATCAAGAGGAAATGCATTATAAGAGGGGCTTGAGATAAAGAGAACGGTGTCACCAGGTAGCCAGGCCTTTCTCAAACCAGTATGCACAATAAAATGGCCACCAGTTCAAGTGCAACTAGGCAGGCAGTTTTAGAAGTCAAGGAAGGTGAAAGATAGAAAAGGGTCATCTTCCCCAATCAAGAAACGGAACGTTTGTCTGCAAGTTAGAGGAGCTTCAAAATCCTCCCACTGCCATAAACCACTGAAACGGAGAGCTAAGGCAGGGACTCTGTGAGTCATGAGAACATAATCTAGTGAGGAGATCCTGGCGCAGGACATTTCCTGTTTTCAGAGTCCCTGCCAAGCCAGTTATGGATGGATTTGCATTGGGTTCGGAAATGACTGAACCAAGCCGGTTTTGGTAGCTCCGCTTCCCCCTGGGTGGGGCAGCAAACACCAATAAAAAGAGCCTCTGCTGCACGACAGTGACAGCTATCCTCCTGCTACTCGAGTTCCGATTGACTTTGGAGAACCTGGTGAGTCTGATGCTACAGTTCAACTTCGTTCTCGGGCCCCCGAATGTTGAGTTTATGCTGGAGACCGCAAATTTGATGGGTCCAAAGTTATGATCAAGGGTATAATGTTACTTAGTGGATGGGAACCTGGAATCTGGGCACAATGTTATATTGTATTTACTAGATTTCTGACACCTAGTTTGAATTCCTCTATTGAACAAGAAATTAAAAGGAAATTTTGACACGAAGGGATAAAGAGTAAAGTATTTACCTTTTTCTGTGTCTTTCTCTTGGACCTCTGCGGTGATTTCAGAGGCATTAATCTTAGAAGGTGTGATGCCCTTACATTCATCCTGATTGCCCTTTGCTTTGCACATAAGTAATGCTGTCGGGACCTCATGAGAAAAAATGGTGATAGAAGTTGCTTGTGAGCTTGGCGAGGATTTTAGAACTTGTGACGGCCTTTTTTGAAGATGACGTTTTCAATAAAACAAAAAAGGAAAGAAACCAAAAGAGAAAACACTGCTGGTTTCTTTTAAAAAAAGATATTTTCTTTGGAAATCTTGTATGAGAAGAGAAGGTTGTCTCTGGGCTGATGAATAGATTTGCTAAAGAACGAGAGAGAAGTCAGAAATTCATTAAAAGGTATTAAAGAGATTAAAACCCATATTTTGAGATTGGAGAGATCCTGTCTATTTGAGTTGTCAAAGCTTTGGGTCTTCTTTCTGAAGGAATTCCTTCTGGTGAACGTGGTCATATACTTTCTTTCAGATATTAAGACTCCAGAAAGATGTCTTCTCAAGAGCAGCAGTGCAAGCAGCAGTGCAAGGAGCAGTGCAAGCTACCTCCAGTATGCCCAACTAAGTGCCCTGATCCTTGCTCACCTACCAAGGGTACAGACCCTTGCCAACCTATAAAGTGCCCTGAGAAATGCACTCCTGTGCCACCTCCCGAGCAATGCCAGCAGAAGTGCCCACCCAAGGACAAGTAACAGCTTCAGGTTTTATCTGCCTCTGGAAAGGATAAGGACAATCAGCTCATCTAGTTCCACAGCTCCATCTTCATCTTCTCTTCAAAGCCTATCATGGATACAGGAGAAGCTTTCCACCCTTCAGCCTGCAGTGTGCGTGTGGGGATTCCTGACGGTCAGAGGTTTCCTATCTGAGTCTGCTATGCTGCTTCCCTCTGGGAGGTATCCGAAAAAGCATCCCAGAGCCTCAGAGGGAAGAGCAGTATCTCTCCTCCTGAGCGCCCTCTGAGGATTCTCCCACTGTCTTCTGTGTGTGTCTGTCATCTAGGCAGCGGTTTCTGCCAGATGAGCAATTGTTACTTATCCTCCATTTCCTGAATAAAATACAATTTTTTTTGTGATGGTAAAAGTATTTTGTTTCTTTGAAAACCTGCTTTTAGCAATATCATATCATAATTTTGGTTGATTTCTACCCTTCTTCGATCCAAATTTCAGGCTCTCACAACCAGTGTTATGTGAATTTTGAGTTATATCGATGATTATTTGTATATAACTTCAAATCCAGGTTATTTTCTTAATTATTGCTTGATTGATTTGAGGAACAAATTATTTAACTCCTCAGAAGTTCAATCCCTTTACTAAAATGTGGGGAAAATCACCTTTACAGTGCCAACTGGCTTAGGCATAAAATTTACATGAATGTGTGTAATTCAGTTGCCACAATGCTGGGCACATAATTAGTACTTTGTGAGGTGGCAAGTCATCATTATCTCTGTCATCATCACTGTCACCACCATCACCATGTTTGCTCTAGCAGGAAAGAGGCTCAGACATACCGAGCACAGCACATACGGAGATTCTTAAAGTATATTACACTTTCATATTCTGTGTTCCTTTTCTTTTCCAACTTAACCGTATTTATAACATCATGTGACACATTAAATGCTTTGGGAAATTATTGGGATATTCTGCATAAAATTATAGTAGTTCTGAATTCGTGGGTAGTACAAATAAAGGGAAGTGTAAAGGGTCCTTGCCAGGCAAAGTGCTGCCTGCTCTCCATGTACACAACACGTTCTTCTTACTGCAAAACTCAACAACCTCAGTGTCTTATTATATTTTCTCACGTCTGAAATTACTTTCCTGACAGATTTGACACCACTTTGGGGGGACACTTGGGTTTCCAATGTTTACCTAGATTTACAAAATGACTGTTGCTATGCAACTTGTTTTCTAAGTGTATAGCTTACAGATCCAGAAAGCCGTGAAAAGGGTTGTGTTCTTTAAGCATATCTCTTCTTGTGGTCCTAGAAATAAAGGAGTCCAAGATGCCAGAACTGCAGGAAAACAAAGATGTCCAGATTACTGCCCAACACTTATCAGACTATTACACGAGGGAGAAATCAACACTGATATTTGGGAGTTGTCTCTCCTCTAGCTAGTGTTATTTGACCTGACACAGAAATTACTCTTTGAGGTGGGAGGCTTCTATAAAAAAATCTTTAAATTATGGCATTGGCTTAGAGTCTGGAGGTGGTTGGCAAGGAATCTGATATTGGAAGCCATAAATGTGGTGATACATTTGATTCAATGGCAAAATGTTTGCAGTAATGGTTGTCCATGGTATTCTGAGATGCAGACCAAATATTGGTCACTTGTTGATTTGACCAGGGTATTTCAATTAATGTATGTTCAGAAAAAAATTTCCGGTTGGCAGGTCAGAAATAAAAAAAATATGGAAAGAAAAGAATAGCCCAGATATTCAGAAGCTTGATGAATTAGGAAACTCAACACTTGTAAGCCCTAAAGTGTAAGATATGAGATTAGAAGTGGTTGTGAACTTGAAGTCCAATTTCAGTTGACTGTAACAACAGAGAAAAGAGGCAGAAGTTGTAGTCTATCCAACTGTGTGTCAGGGAGCCTCATGGTAGTTGAATTATGTTCAGGGATCAAGGCAGGAATTTAATCAGGCCAGAAAATTACTTCCAGAAGAGGACCTGAGTGAGGTCCCTGGGACACAGAAATGATTGGAAGAATGAATTATGTCGGGTGCCTAATAAGTTTTTGAGGGAATTGACAACTAAATAAAGTATGTGCCAAAACAAAAAAGACTGATTTTTCAAGAACTTTGTAACAACTTTGTAACAACTTTCCAGCCCTCCTTTCCCCACTTTCCACACTACCTACTTCAGATGTGGTCAGTATAGGTGACTAGAAGGGATTATCCACTGTGAGGTGGATACAAGGCCCGCAGAGAAGAATTGTTAAGGGAAGCTCTCTCAGAGAGTAGTATCAGAGCCTAAGAGAGACAAGGAGGACAAGGAACACAAAGATTCTGAAACTTTCTTACGGTTTTGTAGGATGGTTTTTCTTTCACCTTTTCCATCTGGTATTACTGAGGTCTTATTGACAAATTCAACTGGACATATTTGTGGAGCATAATGAGATGATTTGACATATGTGTACTTTGTGCAGTGATTACCACCATCAGTCACTTAATACATTAATCACTTCACCATTAACTATTTAAATATGCCTATGTCCGTGTAATTGTGTGTGTGTGTGTGTGTGTGTGTGTGTGTGCGTGATGAGAATGCTTAAGGTCTATTTTCTGAGCAAGTTTCAACTACACAACTGAATGTTATTAACTAGACTCACTATGATGTTCCGTAGACTCCCAGAGCTTCTTCATCGTATGATGCAGGTTTGTACCCATTGTCCAACATCTCCTCTTTTGCCGAACCCCTCAGCCCCTGCTGACCACCATTCTAGTCTCTGTTTCTGTGACATCTTTGAGTTTGGAAACACATTCCTAAATATACAATGGCTCGAAGAAGAAATAACAAATAAATAGAAAATACTTTGGGATGAATGAAAATGCAAATAAAACGTAGAAGACCTTTAGGGATAAATGTGATGCAGTGCATAGAGAGCAACTAACGGCTAGAGGCATCTATGTTGCAAAAGATAAAGGATCTCAGATCAGTAAGCTGAAAGACATGTATGCATGTCTGTGGGTTTATGAAAAGAGAAAACACCTAACACTAAATAGAGCAAAATATAAGCAGTGATTTTTCTTGGCAGTTTATTAGATGTGTTCATTTTTGAACAACTTTATGTTTTCCCAATTATATGTTATATACTGTAATTTCATTTTTATAGCCATTTATTATAATATTTAAATGGTTTATAGTAGTGAAGATGTGGCTGAGCTTGAGAGAAAGGTTAGGTCCTGGTCTTCTGGCACATGCTTATCTGGTGACTCTTCTCAAATCTCAAGTGTCTCCTCTTTCTCTTCCTCTCCTCTTCATTCTCCTCTTCTTCCTCCTTTTCCATTATAAAATGACATTCCTAAGAAGCATCCTGATTAATTGCCCAAGACACGTTACTAGGCCAGTTCTTCCTTCAGACTGCAGGTAGAATATGAAAGATAGGAAAGGATTATTACTAAATGCATGGGCAACATGTCAGAGTACCAACTTGGACAGTTATGTTGTATATATGGGGCAGTGAAGGTAATATGGCAGGTTGAGGGTTCTGGAGGGTTGAAAAGGAAGACCGAGAATAAACAGTGAAAACCTTTTCGTATTACTGTCTTCAAAGCCATAAAACATGTTTGGAAAGAGCAGAAGAAAGCAAGTATTTCAGATGAGCCCTAAGTCCATATTTCATCTAGATTTCAGACCTTAGTGCTCTGATCTTCTCTCCACTCCCGACCCCACTCTCAATCACTTATATGTGATGCTGTGAGTCTTAAATGGTATCTTATATCTATTTTTGGTTTCACACAATTGAAACCTGATATTTACTTATGGAATACAAGGGATTTATTTCCTGATAAAGGAATTTTAAGCACACGACGGCACTCTAGGGAAGTGTTCATGTCAGGTGAGAGGGACATCCTGATTCCATGAAACGTGTGTTCCCACATTCCACAGTAATATAAAGTGAGAGTTGCAACTTTATTTCTAAACCAGACAGGGCCCTTCACCAGCCACGGCCCATCACGAGAAGCTTCAGTGCCCAAGGGGGCAGCAGAGAAAAGAGTAGTGCTCAGGTCCAGGAGAGGAGAGAGGAACTGTAGAGGAACTCTTGACAGCTGAATCTCTGAAAAGGTAGAAATAAGGTATTTGGAGAACATGCTAGGGCACTGGTTCCTGAACTTCAGTTATTTTCTAAAAGTTCATTATATTTGTCATAATTCCACATCAGAGGTGTCATGTAATAATAGTATTTTTTTACTTTAACTTCACTTTATAATAACTTTGAAATGTTTTAATTTAATTGACCATACGTAATCTTGTACATGATAAGCCAGATGAAATATTCAAATTAAATATTGCAATGTATAAATATATATATATATATACACATATAGAAAGAGAGAGAGAGAGAGAGAGAGAGAGAAATGTGTTACCGAAAGTGAGAGACAGTGTGAGAGAGAGAGAAAGAGAGAGAGAGAGAGAGAGATTGAGAGAGAGAGAGAGATTACAAAGTTTGGCAAACTCAAAATCTGCA
Source organism: Grampus griseus (assembly GCF_964374135.1). NCBI lineage: Eukaryota > Metazoa > Chordata > Mammalia > Artiodactyla > Delphinidae > Grampus > Grampus griseus. The sequence goes on along the minus strand of NW_028132944.1, from coordinate 177,620 downwards.
GAGCTGAAAGCCTGCTGGAAGCCCATCCAACAGGGTAATCGTCTTTTACCTCGGTGACGGTCAGCCTTGTTCTATTGAGGAGGTCAGTGGATTGGAAGAGCAATTCCCAGCTTAGAGAAGGCAACCGCCTTTACTCAGGCCACTGATGTAAATAATACTCTCTTGCAAAAGCATCCTTACAGAAACACCCAGAATAATGTTTGACCAGTTAACTGGGGACCATATGCCAGGGAAGCTGACCCATAAATTAACCACCAAACCTTCCTTCCAGCACACTGACAAATTCTATGAAGAAAGTAGAGCAGGAAATAGGCTTATTTGACATATGTTCCACAGTGAGCAAAATGGAAAATGTAAAACGTAGGTTAAAATTTTAACAAACTTATTATTAATCATTAAGAAGTTGTATATGAATGGCAATGAACTTCAGTGACTGCATTTTTAATAATGGGATATCAACTTTCTCTGTAATTTACCCTTAGACTTGATGTGAAACAAAACACGTATTTAAATAATTCGTAACAATTAAATACATATAAAATTAGTGACTTGAATGTCATTGCATATTAGATAGGGTTTTCCAAAAATTTCAAAGGAACAGGAAGCCAGAATATTTAAACACACCTCTGAGCTTTCTTCAAAAGTTGAAGAAATCCAAAGAGGTCCTTTGGGAGAAGTTAGGTAAGAGCAGGTGGTATGTCACGTTTGGGAGGTATGAGTAAAAGGCTTGGTTTGTATTGTAAGTCTAGGTTCTGATCTGCCAGCTGATTGGAATTATGGTAGACGAAACTACGCTCCTAGTGAATTCCTTGTGGCCGGAAGTGAAACAGATTTACAAAGTTCATAAGAATGTGACTGCTGGATGTTCTTAATTTGAAGGAGCAAAGCAGTGAAAGGGGGTCCCTAGAGGTGACCACTTTACTAAACGTATTTCAGTATCACGGTGGGAAGTCATCGGAGATGATCCGCAACCTTCCCTCAGTCCATTTTAGAAGAGGAGAAGAGACTTCACTTAGCAAGCCATGGATCAAGAGGAAATGCATTATAAGAGGGGCTTGAGATAAAGAGAATGGTGTCACCAGGTAGCCAGGCCTTTCTCAAACCAGTATGCACAATAAAATGGCCACCAGTTCAAGTGCAACTAGGCAGGCAGTTTTAGAAGTCAAGGAAGGTGAAAGATAGAAAAGGGTCATCTTCCCCAATCAAGAAACGGAACGTTTGTCTGCAAGTTAGAGGAGCTTCAAAATCCTCCCACTGCCATAAACCACTGAAACGGAGAGCTAAGGCAGGGACTCTGTGAGTCATGAGAACATAATCTAGTGAGGAGATCCTGGCGCAGGACATTTCCTGTTTTCAGAGTCCCTGCCAAGCCAGTTATGGATGGATTTGCATTGGGTTCAGAAATGACTGAACCAAGCCGGTTTTGGTAGCTCCGCTTCCCCCTGGGTGGGGCAGCAAACACCAATAAAAAGAGCCTCTGCTGCACGACAGTGACAGCTATCCTCCTGCTACTCGAGTTCCGATTGACTTTGGAGAACCTGGTGAGTCTGATGCTACAGTTCAACTTCGTTCTCGGGCCCCCGAATGTTGAGTTTATGCTGGAGACCGCAAATTTGATGGGTCCAAAGTTATGATCAAGGGTATAATGTTACTTAGTGGATGGGAACCTGGAATCTGGGCACAATGTTATATTGTATTTACTAGATTTCTGACACCTAGTTTGAATTCCTCTATTGAACAAGAAATTAAAAGGAAATTTTGACACGAAGGGATAAAGAGTAAAGTATTTACCTTTTTCTGTGTCTTTCTCTTGGACCTCTGCGGTGATTTCAGAGGCATTAATCTTAGAAGGTGTGATGCCCTTACATTCATCCTGATTGCCCTTTGCTTTGCACATAAGTAATGCTGTCGGGACCTCATGAGAAAAAATGGTGATAGAAGTTGCTTGTGAGCTTGGCGAGGATTTTAGAACTTGTGACGGCCTTTTTTGAAGATGACGTTTTCAATAAAACAAAAAAGGAAAGAAACCAAAAGAGAAAACACTGCTGGTTTCTTTTAAAAAAAGATATTTTCTTTGGAAATCTTGTATGAGAAGAGAAGGTTGTCTCTGGGCTGATGAATAGATTTGCTAAAGAACGAGAGAGAAGTCAGAAATTCATTAAAAGGTATTAAAGAGATTAAAACCCATATTTTGAGATTGGAGAGATCCTGTCTATTTGAGTTGTCAAAGCTTTGGGTCTTCTTTCTGAAGGAATTCCTTCTGGTGAACGTGGTCATATACTTTCTTTCAGATATTAAGACTCCAGAAAGATGTCTTCTCAAGAGCAGCAGTGCAAGCAGCAGTGCAAGGAGCAGTGCAAGCTACCTCCAGTATGCCCAACTAAGTGCCCTGATCCTTGCTCACCTACCAAGGGTACAGACCCTTGCCCACCTATAAAGTGCCCTGAGAAATGCACTCCTGTGCCACCTCCCGAGCAATGCCAGCAGAAGTGCCCACCCAAGGACAAGTAACAGCTTCAGGTTTTATCTGCCTCTGGAAAGGATAAGGACAATCAGCTCATCTAGTTCCACAGCTCCATCTTCATCTTCTCTTCAAAGCCTATCATGGATACAGGAGAAGCTTTCCACCCTTCAGCCTGCAGTGTGCGTGTGGGGATTCCTGACGGTCAGAGGTTTCCTATCTGAGTCTGCTATGCTGCTTCCCTCTGGGAGGTATCCGAAAAAGCATCCCAGAGCCTCAGAGGGAAGAGCAGTATCTCTCCTCCTGAGCGCCCTCTGAGGATTCTCCCACTGTCTTCTGTGTGTGTCTGTCATCTAGGCAGCGGTTTCTGCCAGATGAGCAATTGTTACTTATCCTCCATTTCCTGAATAAAATACAATTTTTTTTGTGATGGTAAAAGTATTTTGTTTCTTTGAAAACCTGCTTTTAGCAATATCATATCATAATTTTGGTTGATTTCTACCCTTCTTCGATCCAAATTTCAGGCTCTCACAACCAGTGTTATGTGAATTTTGAGTTATATCGATGATTATTTGTATATAATTTCAAATCCAGGTTATTTTCTTAATTATTGCTTGATTGATTTGAGGAACAAATTATTTAACTCCTCAGAAGTTCAATCCCTTTACTAAAATGTGGGAAAAATCACCTTTACAGTGCCAACTGGCTTAGGCATAAAATTTACATGAATGTGTGTAATTCAGTTGCCACAATGCTGGGCACATAATTAGTACTTTGTGAGGTGGCAAGTCATCATTATCTCTGTCATCATCACTGTCACCACCATCACCATGTTTGCCCTAGCAGGAAAGAGGCTCAGACATACCGAGCACAGCACATACGGAGATTCTTAAAGTATATTACACTTTCATATTCTGTGTTCCTTTTCTTTTCCAACTTAACCGTATTTATAACATCATGTGACACATTAAATGCTTTGGGAAATTATTGGGATATTCTGCATAAAATTATAGTAGTTCTGAATTCATGGGTAGTACAAATAAAGGGAAGTGTAAAGGGTTCTTGCCAGGCAAAGTGCTGCCTGCTCTCCATGTACACAACACGTTCTTCTTACTGCAAAACTCAACAACCTCAGTGTCTTATTATATTTTCTCACATCGGAAATTACTTTCCTGACCGATTTGACCCCACTTTGGGGGGACACTTGGGTTTCCAATGTTTATCTAGATTTACAAAATGACTGTTGCTATGCAGCTTGTTTTCTAAGTGTGTAGCTTACAGGTCCAGTAAGCCGTGAAAAGGGTTGTGTTCTTTAAGCATATCTCTTCTTGTGGTCCTGGAAGTAAAGGAGTCCAAGATGCCAGAACTGCAGGAAAACAATGATGTCCAGATTACTGCCCAATGCTTATCAGACTATTACACGAGGGAGAAATCAACACTGATATTTGGGAGTTGTCTCTCCTCTAGCTAGTGTTATTTGACCTGACACAGAAATTACTCTTTGAGGTGGGAGGCTTCTGTAACAAATCTTAAAATTATGGCATTGGCTTAGAGTCTGGAGGTGGTTGGCAAGGAGTCTGATATTGGAAGCCATAAATGTGGTGATACATTTGATTCAATGGCAAAATGTTTGCAGTAATGGTTGTCCATGGTATTCTGAGATGCAGACCAAATATCGGTCACTTGTTGATTTGACCAGGGAATTTCAATAAATGTACGTTGAGAAAAAAATTTCTGGCGAGCAGGTCAGAAATAAAAAAAATAATGGAAAGAAAAAAATACAGACCAGATATTCAAAACCTTGTTGAATTAGGAAACTCAACACTTGTAATCCCTAAAGAGTAAGATATGAGATTAGAGGTGGTTTTGAACTTGAAGTCCAATTTCAGTTGACTGTAACAAGAGAGAAAAGAGACAGAAGTTGTAGTCTATCCACCTGTGTGTCAGGGGGCCTCATGGTAGTTGAATTATGTTCAGGGATCAAGGCAGAAATTTAATCAGGCCAGAAAATTACTTCCAGAAAAGGACCTGAGTGAGGTCCCTGGGACAGAGAAATGATTGGAAGAATGAATTATGTCGGGTGTCTAACAAGTTTTTGAGGGAATTGACAACTAAATAAACTATGTGCCAAAACAAAAAAGACTGATTTTTCAAGAATTGTAATGACTTTCCAGCCCTCCTTTCCCCCCTTTCCACACTACCTACTTCAGATGTGGTCAGTATAGGTGACGAGAAGGGATTATCCACTGTGAGGTGGATACAAGGCCCGCAGAGAAGAATTGTTAAGGGAAGCTCTCTCAGAGAGTAGTATCAGAGCCTAAGAGAGGCAAGGAGGAGGAGGAACACAAAGATTCTCAAACTTTGTTACTGTTTCGTAGGATGGTTCTTCTTTCATCTTTTCCATCTGGTCTTTCTGAGGTATAATGAACAAATTAAATTGGACATATTTACGGTGCATAATGGGATGATTTGACATATGTGTACTTTGTGCAGTGATTATCACCATCGGTCAATTAACACATTAATCACTTCAACATTAACCATTTAAATATGTGTATGTCTGTGTATTTGTGTTTGTGTGTGTGTGTGTGTGTGTGTGTGTGTGTGTGTGATGAGAATGCTTAAGGTCTATTTTCTGAGCAAGTTTCAACTACACGACTGAGTGTTATTAACTAGACTCACCATGATGTTCCGTAGACTCCTAGAGCTTCTTCATCGTATGATGCAGTCTTGTACCCATTGCTCAACATCTCCTCTTTTGCCGAATCCCTCAGCCCCTGCTGACCACCATTCTAGTCTCTGTTTCTGTGACATCTATGAGTTTGGAAACAGATTCCTAAATAAACAATGGCTCGAAGAAGAAATAACAAAGAAATAGAAAATACGATGGGATGAATGAAAAGGGAAATAAAGCATAGAAGACCTTTGGGGAAAAATGTAATGCAGTGCATAGAGAGCAACTTATGGCTGGAAGCATCTATGTTGCAAAAGATAAAAGATCTCAGATCAGTACCCTGAAAGACATGTATGCATGTCTGTGGGTTTATAAAAATAGGAGACTCCTAACACTAAATAGGGCAAAATAGAAGCAGTGATTTTTCTTAGCAGTTTATTAGATGTGTTCATTTTTAAACAACTTATGTTTTCTCAATTATATATTATATACTGTAATTTCATTTTTATACAAATTTATTATAATATTTAAATAATTTATAGTAGTGAAGATGTGGCTGAGCTTGAGGGAAACGTTAGGTCCTGTTCTTCTGGCACATGCTTATCTGGTGACGCTTCTCAAGTCTCAAGTGTCTTCTCTTTCTCTTCCTCTCCTCTTCATTCTCCTCTTCTTCCTCCTTTTCTATTATAAAATGACATTCCTAAGAAGCTTCCTGATTAATTGCCCAAGACACGTTACTAGGCCAGTTCTTCCTTCAGACTGCAGGTAGAATTATGAAAGATAGGAAAGGATTATTACTAAATGTATGGGCAACATGTCAAAGCACCAACTTGGACAGTTATGTTGTATATATGGGGCAGTGAAGGTAATATGGCAGGTTGAGGGTTCTGGAGGGTTGAAAAGGAAGATCGAGAATAAACAGTGAAAACCTTTTCGTATTACTGTTTTCAAAGCCATAAGACATGTTTGGAAAGAGCAGAAGAAAGCAAGTATATCAGATGAGCCCTAAGTCCATATTTCATCTAGATTTCAGACCTTAGTGCTCTGATCTTCTCTCCACTCCCAACCCCGCTCTCAATCACTTATATGTGATGCTGTGAGTCTTAAATGGTATCTTATATCTATTTTTGGTTTCACACAATTGAAACCTGATATTTACTTATGGAATACAAGGGATTTATTTCCTGATAAAGGAATTTTAAGCACACGACGGCACTCTAGGGAAGTGTTCATGTCAGGTGAGAGGGACATCCTGATTCCATGAAACGTGTGTTCCCACATTCCACAGTAATATAAAGTGAGAGTTGCAACTTTATTTCTAAACCAGACAGGGCCCTTCACCAGCCACGGCCCATCACGAGAAGCTTCAGTGCCCAAGGGGGCAGCAGAGAAAAGAGTAGTGCTCAGGTCCAGGAGAGGAGAGAGGAACTGTAGAGGAACTCTTGACAGCTGAATCTCTGAAAAGGTAGAAATAAGGTATTTGGAGAACATGCTAGGGCACTGGTTCCTGAACTTCAGTTATTTTCTAAAAGTTCATTATATTTGTCATAATTCCACATCAGAGGTGTCATGTAATAATAGTATTTTTTTACTTTAACTTCACTTTATAATAACTTTGAAATGTTTTAATTTAATTGACCATACGTAATCTTGTACATGATAAGCCAGATGAAATATTCAAATTAAATATTGCAATGTATAAATATATATATATATATACACATATAGAAAGAGAGAGAGAGAGAGAGAGAGAGAGAAATGTGTTACCGAAAGTGAGAGACAGTGTGAGAGAGAGAGAAAGAGAGAGAGAGAGAGAGAGATTGAGAGAGAGAGAGAGATTACAAAGTTTGGCAAACTCAAAATCTGCAGAGCTGAAAGCCTGCTGGAAGCCCATCCAACAGGGTAATCGTCTTTTACCTCGGTGACGGTCAGCCTTGTTCTATTGAGGAGGTCAGTGGATTGGAAGAGCAATTCCCAGCTTAGAGAAGGCAACCGCCTTTACTCAGGCCACTGATGTAAATAATACTCTCTTGCAAAAGTATCCTTACAGAAACACCCAGAATAATGTTTGACCAGTTAACTGGGGACCATATGCCAGGGAAGCTGACCCATAAATTAACCACCAAACCTTCCTTCCAGCACACTGACAAATTCTATGAAGAAAGTAGAGCAGGAAATAGGCTTATTTGACATATGTTCCACAGTGAGCAAAATGGAAAATGTAAAACGTAGGTTAAAATTTTAACAAACTTATTATTAATCATTAAGAAGTTGTATATGAATGGCAATGAACTTCAGTGACTGCATTTTTAATAATGGGATATCAACTTTCTCTGTAATTTACCCTTAGACTTGATGTGAAACAAAACACGTATTTAAATAATTCGTAACAATTAAATACATATAAAATTAGTGACTTGAATGTCATTGCATATTAGATAGGGTTTTCCAAAAATTTCAAAGGAACAGGAAGCCAGAATATTTAAACACACCTCTGAGCTTTCTTCAAAAGTTGAAGAAATCCAAAGAGGTCCTTTGGGAGAAGTTAGGTAAGAGCAGGTGGTATGTCACGTTTGGGAGGTATGAGTAAAAGGCTTGGTTTGTATTGTAAGTCTAGGTTCTGATCTGCCAGCTGATTGGAATTATGGTAGACGAAACTACGCTCCTAGTGAATTCCTTGTGGCCGGAAGTGAAACAGATTTACAAAGTTCATAAGAATGTGACTGCTGGATGTTCTTAATTTGAAGGAGCAAAGCAGTGAAAGGGGGTCCCTAGAGGTGACCACTTTACTAAACGTATTTCAGTATCACGGTGGGAAGTCATCGGAGATGATCCGCAACCTTCCCTCAGTCCATTTTAGAAGAGGAGAAGAGACTTCACTTAGCAAGCCATGGATCAAGAGGAAATGCATTATAAGAGGGGCTTGAGATAAAGAGAACGGTGTCACCAGGTAGCCAGGCCTTTCTCAAACCAGTATGCACAATAAAATGGCCACCAGTTCAAGTGCAACTAGGCAGGCAGTTTTAGAAGTCAAGGAAGGTGAAAGATAGAAAAGGGTCATCTTCCCCAATCAAGAAACGGAACGTTTGTCTGCAAGTTAGAGGAGCTTCAAAATCCTCCCACTGCCATAAACCACTGAAACGGAGAGCTAAGGCAGGGACTCTGTGAGTCATGAGAACATAATCTAGTGAGGAGATCCTGGCGCAGGACATTTCCTGTTTTCAGAGTCCCTGCCAAGCCAGTTATGGATGGATTTGCATTGGGTTCGGAAATGACTGAACCAAGCCGGTTTTGGTAGCTCCGCTTCCCCCTGGGTGGGGCAGCAAACACCAATAAAAAGAGCCTCTGCTGCACGACAGTGACAGCTATCCTCCTGCTACTCGAGTTCCGATTGACTTTGGAGAACCTGGTGAGTCTGATGCTACAGTTCAACTTCGTTCTCGGGCCCCCGAATGTTGAGTTTATGCTGGAGACCGCAAATTTGATGGGTCCAAAGTTATGATCAAGGGTATAATGTTACTTAGTGGATGGGAACCTGGAATCTGGGCACAATGTTATATTGTATTTACTAGATTTCTGACACCTAGTTTGAATTCCTCTATTGAACAAGAAATTAAAAGGAAATTTTGACACGAAGGGATAAAGAGTAAAGTATTTACCTTTTTCTGTGTCTTTCTCTTGGACCTCTGCGGTGATTTCAGAGGCATTAATCTTAGAAGGTGTGATGCCCTTACATTCATCCTGATTGCCCTTTGCTTTGCACATAAGTAATGCTGTCGGGACCTCATGAGAAAAAATGGTGATAGAAGTTGCTTGTGAGCTTGGCGAGGATTTTAGAACTTGTGACGGCCTTTTTTGAAGATGACGTTTTCAATAAAACAAAAAAGGAAAGAAACCAAAAGAGAAAACACTGCTGGTTTCTTTTAAAAAAAGATATTTTCTTTGGAAATCTTGTATGAGAAGAGAAGGTTGTCTCTGGGCTGATGAATAGATTTGCTAAAGAACGAGAGAGAAGTCAGAAATTCATTAAAAGGTATTAAAGAGATTAAAACCCATATTTTGAGATTGGAGAGATCCTGTCTATTTGAGTTGTCAAAGCTTTGGGTCTTCTTTCTGAAGGAATTCCTTCTGGTGAACGTGGTCATATACTTTCTTTCAGATATTAAGACTCCAGAAAGATGTCTTCTCAAGAGCAGCAGTGCAAGCAGCAGTGCAAGGAGCAGTGCAAGCTACCTCCAGTATGCCCAACTAAGTGCCCTGATCCTTGCTCACCTACCAAGGGTACAGACCCTTGCCCACCTATAAAGTGCCCTGAGAAATGCACTCCTGTGCCACCTCCCGAGCAATGCCAGCAGAAGTGCCCACCCAAGGACAAGTAACAGCTTCAGGTTTTATCTGCCTCTGGAAAGGATAAGGACAATCAGCTCATCTAGTTCCACAGCTCCATCTTCATCTTCTCTTCAAAGCCTATCATGGATACAGGAGAAGCTTTCCACCCTTCAGCCTGCAGTGTGCGTGTGGGGATTCCTGACGGTCAGAGGTTTCCTATCGGAGTCTGCTATGCTGCTTCCCTCTGGGAGGTATCCGAAAAAGCATCCCAGAGCCTCAGAGGGAAGAGCAGTATCTCTCCTCCTGAGCGCCCTCTGAGGATTCTCCCACTGTCTTCTGTGTGTGTCTGTCATCTAGGCAGCGGTTTCTGCCAGATGAGCAATTGTTACTTATCCTCCATTTCCTGAATAAAATACAATTTTTTTTGTGATGGTAAAAGTATTTTGTTTCTTTGAAAACCTGCTTTTAGCAATATCATATCATAATTTTGGTTGATTTCTACCCTTCTTCGATCCAAATTTCAGGCTCTCACAACCAGTGTTATGTGAATTTTGAGTTATATCGATGATTATTTGTATATAACTTCAAATCCAGGTTATTTTCTTAATTATTGCTTGATTGATTTGAGGAACAAATTATTTAACTCCTCAGAAGTTCAATCCCTTTACTAAAATGTGGGGAAAATCACCTTTACAGTGCCAACTGGCTTAGGCATAAAATTTACATGAATGTGTGTAATTCAGTTGCCACAATGCTGGGCACATAATTAGTACTTTGTGAGGTGGCAAGTCATCATTATCTCTGTCATCATCACTGTCACCACCATCACCATGTTTGCCCTAGCAGGAAAGAGGCTCAGACATACCGAGCACAGCACATACGGAGATTCTTAAAGTATATTACACTTTCATATTCTGTGTTCCTTTTCTTTTCCAACTTAACCGTATTTATAACATCATGTGACACATTAAATGCTTTGGGAAATTATTGGGATATTCTGCATAAAATTATAGTAGTTCTGAATTCGTGGGTAGTACAAATAAAGGGAAGTGTAAAGGGTCCTTGCCAGGCAAAGTGCTGCCTGCTCTCCATGTACACAACACGTTCTTCTTACTGCAAAACTCAACAACCTCAGTGTCTTATTATATTTTCTCACGTCTGAAATTACTTTCCTGACAGATTTGACACCACTTTGGGGGGACACTTGGGTTTCCAATGTTTACCTAGATTTACAAAATGACTGTTGCTATGCAACTTGTTTTCTAAGTGTATAGCTTACAGATCCAGAAAGCCGTGAAAAGGGTTGTGTTCTTTAAGCATATCTCTTCTTGTGGTCCTAGAAATAAAGGAGTCCAAGATGCCAGAACTGCAGGAAAACAAAGATGTCCAGATTACTGCCCAACACTTATCAGACTATTACACGAGGGAGAAATCAACACTGATATTTGGGAGTTGTCTCTCCTCTAGCTAGTGTTATTTGACCTGACACAGAAATTACTCTTTGAGGTGGGAGGCTTCTATAAAAAAATCTTTAAATTATGGCATTGGCTTAGAGTCTGGAGGTGGTTGGCAAGGAATCTGATATTGGAAGCCATAAATGTGGTGATACATTTGATTCAATGGCAAAATGTTTGCAGTAATGGTTGTCCATGGTATTCTGAGATGCAGACCAAATATTGGTCACTTGTTGATTTGACCAGGGTATTTCAATTAATGTATGTTCAGAAAAAAATTTCCGGTTGGCAGGTCAGAAATAAAAAAAATATGGAAAGAAAAGAATAGCCCAGATATTCAGAAGCTTGATGAATTAGGAAACTCAACACTTGTAAGCCCTAAAGTGTAAGATATGAGATTAGAAGTGGTTTTGAACTTGAAGTCCAATTTCAGTTGACTGTAACAACAGAGAAAAGAGGCAGAAGTTGTAGTCTATCCAACTGTGTGTCAGGGAGCCTCATGGTAGTTGAATTATGTTCAGGGATCAAGGCAGGAATTTAATCAGGCCAGAAAATTACTTCCAGAAGAGGACCTGAGTGAGGTCCCTGGGACACAGAAATGATTGGAAGAATGAATTATGTCGGGTGCCTAATAAGTTTTTGAGGGAATTGACAACTAAATAAAGTATGTGCCAAAACAAAAAAGACTGATTTTTCAAGAACTTTGTAACAACTTTGTAACAACTTTCCAGCCCTCCTTTCCCCACTTTCCACACTACCTACTTCAGATGTGGTCAGTATAGGTGACTAGAAGGGATTATCCACTGTGAGGTGGATACAAGGCCCGCAGAGAAGAATTGTTAAGGGAAGCTCTCTCAGAGAGTAGTATCAGAGCCTAAGAGAGACAAGGAGGACAAGGAACACAAAGATTCTGAAACTTTCTTACGGTTTTGTAGGATGGTTTTTCTTTCACCTTTTCCATCTGGTATTACTGAGGTCTTATTGACAAATTCAACTGGACATATTTGTGGAGCATAATGAGATGATTTGACATATGTGTACTTTGTGCAGTGATTACCACCATCAGTCACTTAATACATTAATCACTTCACCATTAACTATTTAAATATGCCTATGTCCGTGTAATTGTGTGTGTGTGTGTGTGTGTGTGTGTGTGCGTGATGAGAATGCTTAAGGTCTATTTTCTGAGCAAGTTTCAACTACACAACTGAATGTTATTAACTAGACTCACTATGATGTTCCGTAGACTCCCAGAGCTTCTTCATCGTATGATGCAGGTTTGTACCCATTGTCCAACATCTCCTCTTTTGCCGAACCCCTCAGCCCCTGCTGACCACCATTCTAGTCTCTGTTTCTGTGACATCTTTGAGTTTGGAAACACATTCCTAAATATACAATGGCTCGAAGAAGAAATAACAAATAAATAGAAAATACTTTGGGATGAATGAAAATGCAAATAAAACGTAGAAGACCTTTAGGGATAAATGTGATGCAGTGCATAGAGAGCAACTAACGGCTAGAGGCATCTATGTTGCAAAAGATAAAGGATCTCAGATCAGTAAGCTGAAAGACATGTATGCATGTCTGTGGGTTTATGAAAAGAGAAAACACCTAACACTAAATAGAGCAAAATATAAGCAGTGATTTTTCTTGGCAGTTTATTAGATGTGTTCATTTTTGAACAACTTTATGTTTTCCCAATTATATGTTATATACTGTAATTTCAATTTTATAGCCATTTATTATAATATTTAAATGGTTTATAGTAGTGAAGATGTGGCTGAGCTTGAGAGAAAGGTTAGGTCCTGGTCTTCTGGCACATGCTTATCTGGTGACTCTTCTCAAATCTCAAGTGTCTCCTCTTTCTCTTCCTCTCCTCTTCATTCTCCTCTTCTTCCTCCTTTTCCATTATAAAATGACATTCCTAAGAAGCATCCTGATTAATTGCCCAAGACACGTTACTAGGCCAGTTCTTCCTTCAGACTGCAGGTAGAATATGAAAGATAGGAAAGGATTATTACTAAATGCATGGGCAACATGTCAGAGTACCAACTTGGACAGTTATGTTGTATATATGGGGCAGTGAAGGTAATATGGCAGGTTGAGGGTTCTGGAGGGTTGAAAAGGAAGACCGAGAATAAACAGTGAAAACCTTTTCGTATTACTGTCTTCAAAGCCATAAAACATGTTTGGAAAGAGCAGAAGAAAGCAAGTATTTCAGATGAGCCCTAAGTCCATATTTCATCTAGATTTCAGACCTTAGTGCTCTGATCTTCTCTCCACTCCCGACCCCACTCTCAATCACTTATATGTGATGCTGTGAGTCTTAAATGGTATCTTATATCTATTTTTGGTTTCACACAATTGAAACCTGATATTTACTTATGGAATACAAGGGATTTATTTCCTGATAAAGGAATTTTAAGCACACGACGGCACTCTAGGGAAGTGTTCATGTCAGGTGAGAGGGACATCCTGATTCCATGAAACGTGTGTTCCCACATTCCACAGTAATATAAAGTGAGAGTTGCAACTTTATTTCTAAACCAGACAGGGCCCTTCACCAGCCACGGCCCATCACGAGAAGCTTCAGTGCCCAAGGGGGCAGCAGAGAAAAGAGTAGTGCTCAGGTCCAGGAGAGGAGAGAGGAACTGTAGAGGAACTCTTGACAGCTGAATCTCTGAAAAGGTAGAAATAAGGTATTTGGAGAACATGCTAGGGCACTGGTTCCTGAACTTCAGTTATTTTCTAAAAGTTCATTATATTTGTCATAATTCCACATCAGAGGTGTCATGTAATAATAGTATTTTTTTACTTTAACTTCACTTTATAATAACTTTGAAATGTTTTAATTTAATTGACCATACGTAATCTTGTACATGATAAGCCAGATGAAATATTCAAATTAAATATTGCAATGTATAAATATATATATATATATACACATATAGAAAGAGAGAGAGAGAGAGAGAGAGAGAGAAATGTGTTACCGAAAGTGAGAGACAGTGTGAGAGAGAGAGAAAGAGAGAGAGAGAGAGAGAGATTGAGAGAGAGAGAGAGATTACAAAGTTTGGCAAACTCAAAATCTGCAGAGCTGAAAGCCTGCTGGAAGCCCATCCAACAGGGTAATCGTCTTTTACCTCGGTGACGGTCAGCCTTGTTCTATTGAGGAGGTCAGTGGATTGGAAGAGCAATTCCCAGCTTAGAGAAGGCAACCGCCTTTACTCAGGCCACTGATGTAAATAATACTCTCTTGCAAAAGCATCCTTACAGAAACACCCAGAATAATGTTTGACCAGTTAACTGGGGACCATATGCCAGGGAAGCTGACCCATAAATTAACCACCAAACCTTCCTTCCAGCACACTGACAAATTCTATGAAGAAAGTAGAGCAGGAAATAGGCTTATTTGACATATGTTCCACAGTGAGCAAAATGGAAAATGTAAAACGTAGGTTAAAATTTTAACAAACTTATTATTAATCATTAAGAAGTTGTATATGAATGGCAATGAACTTCAGTGACTGCATTTTTAATAATGGGATATCAACTTTCTCTGTAATTTACCCTTAGACTTGATGTGAAACAAAACACGTATTTAAATAATTCGTAACAATTAAATACATATAAAATTAGTGACTTGAATGTCATTGCATATTAGATAGGGTTTTCCAAAAATTTCAAAGGAACAGGAAGCCAGAATATTTAAACACACCTCTGAGCTTTCTTCAAAAGTTGAAGAAATCCAAAGAGGTCCTTTGGGAGAAGTTAGGTAAGAGCAGGTGGTATGTCACGTTTGGGAGGTATGAGTAAAAGGCTTGGTTTGTATTGTAAGTCTAGGTTCTGATCTGCCAGCTGATTGGAATTATGGTAGACGAAACTACGCTCCTAGTGAATTCCTTGTGGCCGGAAGTGAAACAGATTTACAAAGTTCATAAGAATGTGACTGCTGGATGTTCTTAATTTGAAGGAGCAAAGCAGTGAAAGGGGGTCCCTAGAGGTGACCACTTTACTAAACGTATTTCAGTATCACGGTGGGAAGTCATTGGAGATGATCCGCAACCTTCCCTCAGTCCATTTTAGAAGAGGAGAAGAGACTTCACTTAGCAAGCCATGGATCAAGAGGAAATGCATTATAAGAGGGGCTTGAGATAAAGAGAACGGTGTCACCAGGTAGCCAGGCCTTTCTCAAACCAGTATGCACAATAAAATGGCCACCAGTTCAAGTGCAACTAGGCAGGCAGTTTTAGAAGTCAAGGAAGGTGAAAGATAGAAAAGGGTCATCTTCCCCAATCAAGAAACGGAACGTTTGTCTGCAAGTTAGAGGAGCTTCAAAATCCTCCCACTGCCATAAACCACTGAAACGGAGAGCTAAGGCAGGGACTCTGTGAGTCATGAGAACATAATCTAGTGAGGAGATCCTGGCGCAGGACATTTCCTGTTTTCAGAGTCCCTGCCAAGCCAGTTATGGATGGATTTGCATTGGGTTCGGAAATGACTGAACCAAGCCGGTTTTGGTAGCTCCGCTTCCCCCTGGGTGGGGCAGCAAACACCAATAAAAAGAGCCTCTGCTGCACGACAGTGACAGCTATCCTCCTGCTACTCGAGTTCCGATTGACTTTGGAGAACCTGGTGAGTCTGATGCTACAGTTCAACTTCGTTCTCGGGCCCCCGAATGTTGAGTTTATGCTGGAGACCGCAAATTTGATGGGTCCAAAGTTATGATCAAGGGTATAATGTTACTTAGTGGATGGGAACCTGGAATCTGGGCACAATGTTATATTGTATTTACTAGATTTCTGACACCTAGTTTGAATTCCTCTATTGAACAAGAAATTAAAAGGAAATTTTGACACGAAGGGATAAAGAGTAAAGTATTTACCTTTTTCTGTGTCTTTCTCTTGGACCTCTGCGGTGATTTCAGAGGCATTAATCTTAGAAGGTGTGATGCCCTTACATTCATCCTGATTGCCCTTTGCTTTGCACATAAGTAATGCTGTCGGGACCTCATGAGAAAAAATGGTGATAGAAGTTGCTTGTGAGCTTGGCGAGGATTTTAGAACTTGTGACGGCCTTTTTTGAAGATGACGTTTTCAATAAAACAAAAAAGGAAAGAAACCAAAAGAGAAAACACTGCTGGTTTCTTTTAAAAAAAGATATTTTCTTTGGAAATCTTGTATGAGAAGAGAAGGTTGTCTCTGGGCTGATGAATAGATTTGCTAAAGAACGAGAGAGAAGTCAGAAATTCATTAAAAGGTATTAAAGAGATTAAAACCCATATTTTGAGATTGGAGAGATCCTGTCTATTTGAGTTGTCAAAGCTTTGGGTCTTCTTTCTGAAGGAATTCCTTCTGGTGAACGTGGTCATATACTTTCTTTCAGATATTAAGACTCCAGAAAGATGTCTTCTCAAGAGCAGCAGTGCAAGCAGCAGTGCAAGGAGCAGTGCAAGCTACCTCCAGTATGCCCAACTAAGTGCCCTGATCCTTGCTCACCTACCAAGGGTACAGACCCTTGCCCACCTATAAAGTGCCCTGAGAAATGCACTCCTGTGCCACCTCCCGAGCAATGCCAGCAGAAGTGCCCACCCAAGGACAAGTAACAGCTTCAGGTTTTATCTGCCTCTGGAAAGGATAAGGACAATCAGCTCATCTAGTTCCACAGCTCCATCTTCATCTTCTCTTCAAAGCCTATCATGGATACAGGAGAAGCTTTCCACCCTTCAGCCTGCAGTGTGCGTGTGGGGATTCCTGACGGTCAGAGGTTTCCTATCTGAGTCTGCTATGCTGCTTCCCTCTGGGAGGTATCCGAAAAAGCATCCCAGAGCCTCAGAGGGAAGAGCAGTATCTCTCCTCCTGAGCGCCCTCTGAGGATTCTCCCACTGTCTTCTGTGTGTGTCTGTCATCTAGGCAGCGGTTTCTGCCAGATGAGCAATTGTTACTTATCCTCCATTTCCTGAATAAAATACAATTTTTTTTGTGATGGTAAAAGTATTTTGTTTCTTTGAAAACCTGCTTTTAGCAATATCATATCATAATTTTGGTTGATTTCTACCCTTCTTCGATCCAAATTTCAGGCTCTCACAACCAGTGTTATGTGAATTTTGAGTTATATCGATGATTATTTGTATATAATTTCAAATCCAGGTTATTTTCTTAATTATTGCTTGATTGATTTGAGGAACAAATTATTTAACTCCTCAGAAGTTCAATCCCTTTACTAAAATGTGGGAAAAATCACCTTTACAGTGCCAACTGGCTTAGGCATAAAATTTACATGAATGTGTGTAATTCAGTTGCCACAATGCTGGGCACATAATTAGTACTTTGTGAGGTGGCAAGTCATCATTATCTCTGTCATCATCACTGTCACCACCATCACCATGTTTGCCCTAGCAGGAAAGAGGCTCAGACATACCGAGCACAGCACATACGGAGATTCTTAAAGTATATTACACTTTCATATTCTGTGTTCCTTTTCTTTTCCAACTTAACCGTATTTATAACATCATGTGACACATTAAATGCTTTGGGAAATTATTGGGATATTCTGCATAAAATTATAGTAGTTCTGAATTCATGGGTAGTACAAATAAAGGGAAGTGTAAAGGGTTCTTGCCAGGCAAAGTGCTGCCTGCTCTCCATGTACACAACACGTTCTTCTTACTGCAAAACTCAACAACCTCAGTGTCTTATTATATTTTCTCACATCGGAAATTACTTTCCTGACCGATTTGACCCCACTTTGGGGGGACACTTGGGTTTCCAATGTTTATCTAGATTTACAAAATGACTGTTGCTATGCAGCTTGTTTTCTAAGTGTGTAGCTTACAGGTCCAGTAAGCCGTGAAAAGGGTTGTGTTCTTTAAGCATATCTCTTCTTGTGGTCCTGGAAGTAAAGGAGTCCAAGATGCCAGAACTGCAGGAAAACAATGATGTCCAGATTACTGCCCAATGCTTATCAGACTATTACACGAGGGAGAAATCAACACTGATATTTGGGAGTTGTCTCTCCTCTAGCTAGTGTTATTTGACCTGACACAGAAATTACTCTTTGAGGTGGGAGGCTTCTGTAACAAATCTTAAAATTATGGCATTGGCTTAGAGTCTGGAGGTGGTTGGCAAGGAGTCTGATATTGGAAGCCATAAATGTGGTGATACATTTGATTCAATGGCAAAATGTTTGCAGTAATGGTTGTCCATGGTATTCTGAGATGCAGACCAAATATCGGTCACTTGTTGATTTGACCAGGGAATTTCAATAAATGTACGTTGAGAAAAAAATTTCTGGCGAGCAGGTCAGAAATAAAAAAAATAATGGAAAGAAAAAAATACAGACCAGATATTCAAAACCTTGTTGAATTAGGAAACTCAACACTTGTAATCCCTAAAGAGTAAGATATGAGATTAGAGGTGGTTTTGAACTTGAAGTCCAATTTCAGTTGACTGTAACAAGAGAGAAAAGAGACAGAAGTTGTAGTCTATCCACCTGTGTGTCAGGGGGCCTCATGGTAGTTGAATTATGTTCAGGGATCAAGGCAGAAATTTAATCAGGCCAGAAAATTACTTCCAGAAAAGGACCTGAGTGAGGTCCCTGGGACAGAGAAATGATTGGAAGAATGAATTATGTCGGGTGTCTAACAAGTTTTTGAGGGAATTGACAACTAAATAAACTATGTGCCAAAACAAAAAAGACTGATTTTTCAAGAATTGTAATGACTTTCCAGCCCTCCTTTCCCCCCTTTCCACACTACCTACTTCAGATGTGGTCAGTATAGGTGACGAGAAGGGATTATCCACTGTGAGGTGGATACAAGGCCCGCAGAGAAGAATTGTTAAGGGAAGCTCTCTCAGAGAGTAGTATCAGAGCCTAAGAGAGGCAAGGAGGAGGAGGAACACAAAGATTCTCAAACTTTGTTACTGTTTCGTAGGATGGTTCTTCTTTCATCTTTTCCATCTGGTCTTTCTGAGGTATAATGAACAAATTAAATTGGACATATTTACGGTGCATAATGGGATGATTTGACATATGTGTACTTTGTGCAGTGATTATCACCATCGGTCAATTAACACATTAATCACTTCAACATTAACCATTTAAATATGTGTATGTCTGTGTATTTGTGTTTGTGTGTGTGTGTGTGTGTGTGTGTGTGTGTGTGTGATGAGAATGCTTAAGGTCTATTTTCTGAGCAAGTTTCAACTACACGACTGAGTGTTATTAACTAGACTCACCATGATGTTCCGTAGACTCCTAGAGCTTCTTCATCGTATGATGCAGTCTTGTACCCATTGCTCAACATCTCCTCTTTTGCCGAATCCCTCAGCCCCTGCTGACCACCATTCTAGTCTCTGTTTCTGTGACATCTATGAGTTTGGAAACAGATTCCTAAATAAACAATGGCTCGAAGAAGAAATAACAAAGAAATAGAAAATACGATGGGATGAATGAAAAGGGAAATAAAGCATAGAAGACCTTTGGGGAAAAATGTAATGCAGTGCATAGAGAGCACAACTTATGGCTGGAAGCATCTATGTTGCAAAAGATAAAAGATCTCAGATCAGTACCCTGAAAGACATGTATGCATGTCTGTGGGTTTATAAAAATAGGAGACTCCTAACACTAAATAGGGCAAAATAGAAGCAGTGATTTTTCTTAGCAGTTTATTAGATGTGTTCATTTTTAAACAACTTATGTTTTCTCAATTATATATTATATACTGTAATTTCATTTTTATACAAATTTATTATAATATTTAAATAATTTATAGTAGTGAAGATGTGGCTGAGCTTGAGGGAAACGTTAGGTCCTGTTCTTCTGGCACATGCTTATCTGGTGACGCTTCTCAAGTCTCAAGTGTCTTCTCTTTCTCTTCCTCTCCTCTTCATTCTCCTCTTCTTCCTCCTTTTCTATTATAAAATGACATTCCTAAGAAGCTTCCTGATTAATTGCCCAAGACACGTTACTAGGCCAGTTCTTCCTTCAGACTGCAGGTAGAATTATGAAAGATAGGAAAGGATTATTACTAAATGTATGGGCAACATGTCAAAGCACCAACTTGGACAGTTATGTTGTATATATGGGGCAGTGAAGGTAATATGGCAGGTTGAGGGTTCTGGAGGGTTGAAAAGGAAGATCGAGAATAAACAGTGAAAACCTTTTCGTATTACTGTTTTCAAAGCCATAAGACATGTTTGGAAAGAGCAGAAGAAAGCAAGTATATCAGATGAGCCCTAAGTCCATATTTCATCTAGATTTCAGACCTTAGTGCTCTGATCTTCTCTCCACTCCCAACCCCGCTCTCAATCACTTATATGTGATGCTGTGAGTCTTAAATGGTATCTTATATCTATTTTTGGTTTCACACAATTGAAACCTGATATTTACTTATGGAATACAAGGGATTTATTTCCTGATAAAGGAATTTTAAGCACACGACGGCACTCTAGGGAAGTGTTCATGTCAGGTGAGAGGGACATCCTGATTCCATGAAACGTGTGTTCCCACATTCCACAGTAATATAAAGTGAGAGTTGCAACTTTATTTCTAAACCAGACAGGGCCCTTCACCAGCCACGGCCCACCACGAGAAGCTTCAGTGCCCAAGGGGGCAGCAGAGAAAAGAGTAGTGCTCAGGTCCAGGAGAGGAGAGAGGAACTGTAGAGGAACTCTTGACAGCTGAATCTCTGAAAAGGTAGAAATAAGGTATTTGGAGAACATGCTAGGGCACTGGTTCCTGAACTTCAGTTATTTTCTAAAAGTTCATTATATTTGTCATAATTCCACATCAGAGGTGTCATGTAACATTAGTTTTTTACTTTAACTTCACTTTATATTAACTTTGAAATGTTTTAATTTAATTGACCACAGGTAATCATGTACATGATAAGCCAGATGAAATATTCAAATTAAATATTGCAATGTATAAATATATATATATATATATATATACACATATAGAAAGAGAGAGAGAGAGAGAGAAATGTGTTACCGAAAGTGAGAGACAGTGTGAGAGAGAGAGAAAGAGAGAGAGAGAGAGAGAGATTGAGAGAGAGAGAGAGATTACAAAGTTTGGCAAACTCAAAATCTGCAGAGCTGAAAGCCTGCTGGAAGCCCATCCAACAGGGTAATCGTCTTTTACCTCGGTGACGGTCAGCCTTGTTCTATTGAGGAGGTCAGTGGATTGGAAGAGCAATTCCCAGCTTAGAGAAGGCAACCGCCTTTACTCAGGCCACTGATGTAAATAATACTCTCTTGCAAAAGCATCCTTACAGAAACACCCAGAATAATGTTTGACCAGTTAACTGGGGACCATATGCCAGGGAAGCTGACCCATAAATTAACCACCAAACCTTCCTTCCAGCACACTGACAAATTCTATGAAGAAAGTAGAGCAGGAAATAGGCTTATTTGACATATGTTCCACAGTGAGCAAAATGGAAAATGTAAAACGTAGGTTAAAATTTTAACAAACTTATTATTAATCATTAAGAAGTTGTATATGAATGGCAATGAACTTCAGTGACTGCATTTTTAATAATGGGATATCAACTTTCTCTGTAATTTACCCTTAGACTTGATGTGAAACAAAACACGTATTTAAATAATTCGTAACAATTAAATACATATAAAATTAGTGACTTGAATGTCATTGCATATTAGATAGGGTTTTCCAAAAATTTCAAAGGAACAGGAAGCCAGAATATTTAAACACACCTCTGAGCTTTCTTCAAAAGTTGAAGAAATCCAAAGAGGTCCTTTGGGAGAAGTTAGGTAAGAGCAGGTGGTATGTCACGTTTGGGAGGTATGAGTAAAAGGCTTGGTTTGTATTGTAAGTCTAGGTTCTGATCTGCCAGCTGATTGGAATTATGGTAGACGAAACTACACTCCTAGTGAATTCCTTGTGGCCGGAAGTGAAACAGATTTACAAAGTTCATAAGAATGTGACTGCTGGATGTTCTTAATTTGAAGGAGCAAAGCAGTGAAAGGGGGTCCCTAGAGGTGACCACTTTACTAAACGTATTTCAGTATCACGGTGGGAAGTCATCGGAGATGATCCGCAACCTTCCCTCAGTCCATTTTAGAAGAGGAGAAGAGACTTCACTTAGCAAGCCATGGATCAAGAGGAAATGCATTATAAGAGGGGCTTGAGATAAAGAGAACGGTGTCACCAGGTAGCCAGGCCTTTCTCAAACCAGTATGCACAATAAAATGGCCACCAGTTCAAGTGCAACTAGGCAGGCAGTTTTAGAAGTCAAGGAAGGTGAAAGATAGAAAAGGGTCATCTTCCCCAATCAAGAAACGGAACGTTTGTCTGCAAGTTAGAGGAGCTTCAAAATCCTCCCACTGCCATAAACCACTGAAACGGAGAGCTAAGGCAGGGACTCTGTGAGTCATGAGAACATAATCTAGTGAGGAGATCCTGGCGCAGGACATTTCCTGTTTTCAGAGTCCCTGCCAAGCCAGTTATGGATGGATTTGCATTGGGTTCGGAAATGACTGAACCAAGCCGGTTTTGGTAGCTCCGCTTCCCCCTGGGTGGGGCAGCAAACACCAATAAAAAGAGCCTCTGCTGCACGACAGTGACAGCTATCCTCCTGCTACTCGAGTTCCGATTGACTTTGGAGAACCTGGTGAGTCTGATGCTACAGTTCAACTTCGTTCTCGGGCCCCCGAATGTTGAGTTTATGCTGGAGACCGCAAATTTGATGGGTCCAAAGTTATGATCAAGGGTATAATGTTACTTAGTGGATGGGAACCTGGAATCTGGGCACAATGTTATATTGTATTTACTAGATTTCTGACACCTAGTTTGAATTCCTCTATTGAACAAGAAATTAAAAGGAAATTTTGACACGAAGGGATAAAGAGTAAAGTATTTACCTTTTTCTGTGTCTTTCTCTTGGACCTCTGCGGTGATTTCAGAGGCATTAATCTTAGAAGGTGTGATGCCCTTACATTCATCCTGATTGCCCTTTGCTTTGCACATAAGTAATGCTGTCGGGACCTCATGAGAAAAAATGGTGATAGAAGTTGCTTGTGAGCTTGGCGAGGATTTTAGAACTTGTGACGGCCTTTTTTGAAGATGACGTTTTCAATAAAACAAAAAAGGAAAGAAACCAAAAGAGAAAACACTGCTGGTTTCTTTTAAAAAAAGATATTTTCTTTGGAAATCTTGTATGAGAAGAGAAGGTTGTCTCTGGGCTGATGAATAGATTTGCTAAAGAACGAGAGAGAAGTCAGAAATTCATTAAAAGGTATTAAAGAGATTAAAACCCATATTTTGAGATTGGAGAGATCCTGTCTATTTGAGTTGTCAAAGCTTTGGGTCTTCTTTCTGAAGGAATTCCTTCTGGTGAACGTGGTCATATACTTTCTTTCAGATATTAAGACTCCAGAAAGATGTCTTCTCAAGAGCAGCAGTGCAAGCAGCAGTGCAAGGAGCAGTGCAAGCTACCTCCAGTATGCCCAACTAAGTGCCCTGATCCTTGCTCACCTACCAAGGGTACAGACCCTTGCCCACCTATAAAGTGCCCTGAGAAATGCACTCCTGTGCCACCTCCCGAGCAATGCCAGCAGAAGTGCCCACCCAAGGACAAGTAACAGCTTCAGGTTTTATCTGCCTCTGGAAAGGATAAGGACAATCAGCTCATCTAGTTCCACAGCTCCATCTTCATCTTCTCTTCAAAGCCTATCATGGATACAGGAGAAGCTTTCCACCCTTCAGCCTGCAGTGTGCGTGTGGGGATTCCTGACGGTCAGAGGTTTCCTATCTGAGTCTGCTATGCTGCTTCCCTCTGGGAGGTATCCGAAAAAGCATCCCAGAGCCTCAGAGGGAAGAGCAGTATCTCTCCTCCTGAGCGCCCTCTGAGGATTCTCCCACTGTCTTCTGTGTGTGTCTGTCATCTAGGCAGCGGTTTCTGCCAGATGAGCAATTGTTACTTATCCTCCATTTCCTGAATAAAATACAATTTTTTTTGTGATGGTAAAAGTATTTTGTTTCTTTGAAAACCTGCTTTTAGCAATATCATATCATAATTTTGGTTGATTTCTACCCTTCTTCGATCCAAATTTCAGGCTCTCACAACCAGTGTTATGTGAATTTTGAGTTATATCGATGATTATTTGTATATAATTTCAAATCCAGGTTATTTTCTTAATTATTGCTTGATTGATTTGAGGAACAAATTATTTAACTCCTCAGAAGTTCAATCCCTTTACTAAAATGTGGGAAAAATCACCTTTACAGTGCCAACTGGCTTAGGCATAAAATTTACATGAATGTGTGTAATTCAGTTGCCACAATGCTGGGCACATAATTAGTACTTTGTGAGGTGGCAAGTCATCATTATCTCTGTCATCATCACTGTCACCACCATCACCATGTTTGCCCTAGCAGGAAAGAGGCTCAGACATACCGAGCACAGCACATACGGAGATTCTTAAAGTATATTACACTTTCATATTCTGTGTTCCTTTTCTTTTCCAACTTAACCGTATTTATAACATCATGTGACACATTAAATGCTTTGGGAAATTATTGGGATATTCTGCATAAAATTATAGTAGTTCTGAATTCATGGGTAGTACAAATAAAGGGAAGTGTAAAGGGTTCTTGCCAGGCAAAGTGCTGCCTGCTCTCCATGTACACAACACGTTCTTCTTACTGCAAAACTCAACAACCTCAGTGTCTTATTATATTTTCTCACATCGGAAATTACTTTCCTGACCGATTTGACCCCACTTTGGGGGGACACTTGGGTTTCCAATGTTTATCTAGATTTACAAAATGACTGTTGCTATGCAGCTTGTTTTCTAAGTGTGTAGCTTACAGGTCCAGTAAGCCGTGAAAAGGGTTGTGTTCTTTAAGCATATCTCTTCTTGTGGTCCTGGAAGTAAAGGAGTCCAAGATGCCAGAACTGCAGGAAAACAATGATGTCCAGATTACTGCCCAATGCTTATCAGACTATTACACGAGGGAGAAATCAACACTGATATTTGGGAGTTGTCTCTCCTCTAGCTAGTGTTATTTGACCTGACACAGAAATTACTCTTTGAGGTGGGAGGCTTCTGTAACAAATCTTAAAATTATGGCATTGGCTTAGAGTCTGGAGGTGGTTGGCAAGGAGTCTGATATTGGAAGCCATAAATGTGGTGATACATTTGATTCAATGGCAAAATGTTTGCAGTAATGGTTGTCCATGGTATTCTGAGATGCAGACCAAATATCGGTCACTTGTTGATTTGACCAGGGAATTTCAATAAATGTACGTTGAGAAAAAAATTTCTGGCGAGCAGGTCAGAAATAAAAAAAATAATGGAAAGAAAAAAATACAGACCAGATATTCAAAACCTTGTTGAATTAGGAAACTCAACACTTGTAATCCCTAAAGAGTAAGATATGAGATTAGAGGTGGTTTTGAACTTGAAGTCCAATTTCAGTTGACTGTAACAAGAGAGAAAAGAGACAGAAGTTGTAGTCTATCCACCTGTGTGTCAGGGGGCCTCATGGTAGTTGAATTATGTTCAGGGATCAAGGCAGAAATTTAATCAGGCCAGAAAATTACTTCCAGAAAAGGACCTGAGTGAGGTCCCTGGGACAGAGAAATGATTGGAAGAATGAATTATGTCGGGTGTCTAACAAGTTTTTGAGGGAATTGACAACTAAATAAACTATGTGCCAAAACAAAAAAGACTGATTTTTCAAGAATTGTAATGACTTTCCAGCCCTCCTTTCCCCCCTTTCCACACTACCTACTTCAGATGTGGTCAGTATAGGTGACGAGAAGGGATTATCCACTGTGAGGTGGATACAAGGCCCGCAGAGAAGAATTGTTAAGGGAAGCTCTCTCAGAGAGTAGTATCAGAGCCTAAGAGAGGCAAGGAGGAGGAGGAACACAAAGATTCTCAAACTTTGTTACTGTTTCGTAGGATGGTTCTTCTTTCATCTTTTCCATCTGGTCTTTCTGAGGTATAATGAACAAATTAAATTGGACATATTTACGGTGCATAATGGGATGATTTGACATATGTGTACTTTGTGCAGTGATTATCACCATCGGTCAATTAACACATTAATCACTTCAACATTAACCATTTAAATATGTGTATGTCTGTGTATTTGTGTTTGTGTGTGTGTGTGTGTGTGTGTGTGTGTGTGTGTGATGAGAATGCTTAAGGTCTATTTTCTGAGCAAGTTTCAACTACACGACTGAGTGTTATTAACTAGACTCACCATGATGTTCCGTAGACTCCTAGAGCTTCTTCATCGTATGATGCAGTCTTGTACCCATTGCTCAACATCTCCTCTTTTGCCGAATCCCTCAGCCCCTGCTGACCACCATTCTAGTCTCTGTTTCTGTGACATCTATGAGTTTGGAAACAGATTCCTAAATAAACAATGGCTCGAAGAAGAAATAACAAAGAAATAGAAAATACGATGGGATGAATGAAAAGGGAAATAAAGCATAGAAGACCTTTGGGGAAAAATGTAATGCAGTGCATAGAGAGCAACTTATGGCTGGAAGCATCTATGTTGCAAAAGATAAAAGATCTCAGATCAGTACCCTGAAAGACATGTATGCATGTCTGTGGGTTTATAAAAATAGGAGACTCCTAACACTAAATAGGGCAAAATAGAAGCAGTGATTTTTCTTAGCAGTTTATTAGATGTGTTCATTTTTAAACAACTTATGTTTTCTCAATTATATATTATATACTGTAATTTCATTTTTATACAAATTTATTATAATATTTAAATAATTTATAGTAGTGAAGATGTGGCTGAGCTTGAGGGAAACGTTAGGTCCTGTTCTTCTGGCACATGCTTATCTGGTGACGCTTCTCAAGTCTCAAGTGTCTTCTCTTTCTCTTCCTCTCCTCTTCATTCTCCTCTTCTTCCTCCTTTTCTATTATAAAATGACATTCCTAAGAAGCTTCCTGATTAATTGCCCAAGACACGTTACTAGGCCAGTTCTTCCTTCAGACTGCAGGTAGAATTATGAAAGATAGGAAAGGATTATTACTAAATGTATGGGCAACATGTCAAAGCACCAACTTGGACAGTTATGTTGTATATATGGGGCAGTGAAGGTAATATGGCAGGTTGAGGGTTCTGGAGGGTTGAAAAGGAAGATCGAGAATAAACAGTGAAAACCTTTTCGTATTACTGTTTTCAAAGCCATAAGACATGTTTGGAAAGAGCAGAAGAAAGCAAGTATATCAGATGAGCCCTAAGTCCATATTTCATCTAGATTTCAGACCTTAGTGCTCTGATCTTCTCTCCACTCCCAACCCCGCTCTCAATCACTTATATGTGATGCTGTGAGTCTTAAATGGTATCTTATATCTATTTTTGGTTTCACACAATTGAAACCTGATATTTACTTATGGAATACAAGGGATTTATTTCCTGATAAAGGAATTTTAAGCACACGACGGCACTCTAGGGAAGTGTTCATGTCAGGTGAGAGGGACATCCTGATTCCATGAAACGTGTGTTCCCACATTCCACAGTAATATAAAGTGAGAGTTGCAACTTTATTTCTAAACCAGACAGGGCCCTTCACCAGCCACGGCCCATCACGAGAAGCTTCAGTGCCCAAGGGGGCAGCAGAGAAAAGAGTAGTGCTCAGGTCCAGGAGAGGAGAGAGGAACTGTAGAGGAACTCTTGACAGCTGAATCTCTGAAAAGGTAGAAATAAGGTATTTGGAGAACATGCTAGGGCACTGGTTCCTGAACTTCAGTTATTTTCTAAAAGTTCATTATATTTGTCATAATTCCACATCAGAGGTGTCATGTAATAATAGTATTTTTTACTTTAACTTCACTTTATATTAACTTTGAAATGTTTTAATTTAATTGACCACAGGTAATCATGTACATGATAAGCCAGATGAAATATTCAAATTAAATATTGCAATGCATAAATATATATATATACATACAGAAATATGTTACAGAATGTGAGAGAGAGTGAGAGAGAGAGGGAAAGAGAGAGAGAGAGAGAGAGATTGAGAGAGAGAGAGAGATTACAAAGTTTGGCAAACTCAAAATCTGCAGAGCTGAAAGCCTGCTGGAAGCCCATCCAACAGGGTAATCGTCTTTTACCTCGGTGACGGTCAGCCTTGTTCTATTGAGGAGGTCAGTGGATTGGAAGAGCAATTCCCAGCTTAGAGAAGGCAACCGCCTTTACTCAGGCCACTGATGTAAATAATACTCTCTTGCAAAAGCATCCTTACAGAAACACCCAGAATAATGTTTGACCAGTTAACTGGGGACCATATGCCAGGGAAGCTGACCCATAAATTAACCACCAAACCTTCCTTCCAGCACACTGACAAATTCTATGAAGAAAGTAGAGCAGGAAATAGGCTTATTTGACATATGTTCCACAGTGAGCAAAATGGAAAATGTAAAACGTAGGTTAAAATTTTAACAAACTTATTATTAATCATTAAGAAGTGGTATATGAATGGCAATGAACTTCAGTGACTGCATTTTTAACAAAGGAATATCAGCTTTCTCTGGAATTTACCCCTAGATTTGATGTGAAACAAAACCTGTATTTAAATAATTCGTAACTATTAAATACATATAAAATTAGTGACATGAATGGCATTGCATATTAGATAGGGTTTTCCAAAAATTTCAAAGGGACAGGAAGCCAGAATATTTAAACACTCCTCTGAGGTTTCTTCAAAAGTTGAAGAAATCCAAAGAGGTCCTTTGGGAGAAGTTAGGTAAGAGCAGGTGGTATGTCACGTTTGGGAGGTATGAGTAAAAGGCTTGGTTTGTATTGTAAGTCTAGGTTCTGATCTGCCAGCTGATTGGAATTATGGTAGACGAAACTACACTCCTAGTGAATTCCTTGTGGCCGGAAGTGAAACAGATTTACAAAGTTCATAAGAATGTGACTGCTGGATGTTCTTAATTTGAAGGAGCAAAGCAGTGAAAGGGGGTCCCTAGAGGTGACCACTTTATTAAACGTATTTCAGTATCACGGTGGGAAGTCATCGGAGATGATCCGCAACCTTCCCTCAGTCCATTTTAGAAGAGGAGAAGAGACTTCACTCAGCAAGCCATGGATCAAGAGGAAATGCATTATAAGAGGGGCTTGAGATAAAGAGAACGGTGTCACCAGGTAGCCAGGCCTTTCTCAAACCAGTATGCACAATAAAATGGCCACCAGTTCAAGTGCAACTAGGCAGGCAGTTTTAGAAGTCAAGGAAGGTGAAAGATAGAAAAGGGTCATCTTCCCCAATCAAGAAACGGAACGTTTGTCTGCAAGTTAGAGAAGCTTCAAAATCCTCCCACTGCCATAAACCACTGAAACGGAGAGCTAAGGCAGGGACTCTGTGAGTCATGAGAACATAATCTAGTGAGGAGATCCTGGCGCAGGACATTTCCTGTTTTCAGAGTCCCTGCCAAGCCAGTTATGGATGGATTTGCATTTGGTTGGGAAATGACTGAACCAGGCCAGTTTTGGTAGCTCCGCTTCCCCCTGGTTGGGGCAGCAAACACCAATAAAAAGGGCCTCTGCTGCATGACAGTGACAGCTATCCTCCTGCTACTCAAGTTCTGATTGACTTTGGAGAACCTGGTGAGTATGATTCTTCAGTTCAACTTTGTTCTCGGGCCCCCGAATGTTGAGTTTATGCTAGAGACCGCAAATTTGATGGGTCCAAAGTTACGATCAAGGGTATAATGTTACTTAGTGGATGGGAACCTGGAATCTGGGCACAATGTTATATTGTATTTACTAGATTTCTGATACCTAGTTTGAATTCCTGTATTGAACAAGAAATTAAAAGGAAATTTTGACATGAAGGGATAAAGAGTAAAGTATTTATCTTTTTCTGTGCCTTTCTCTTGGACCTCTGCTGTGATTTCAGAGGCATTAATCTTAGAAGGTGTGATGCCCTTACATTCATCCTGATTGCACTTTGCTTTGTACATAAGTAATCGTGTCGGGACCTCATGAGAAAAAATGGTGATAGAAATTGCTTGTGAGTTTGCCCAGGATTTTAGAACTTGTGATGGCCTTTTTTAAAGATGAGGTTTTCATTAAAAAAAGAACAAAGAAACCAAAAGAGAAAACACTGCTGGTTTCTTTTAAAAAAAGATATTTTCTTTGGAAATGTTGTATGAGAAAAGAGAAGGTTGTCTCTGGGCTGATGAATAGATTTGCTAAAGAACGAGAGAGAAGTCAGAAATTCATTAAAAGGTATTAAAGAGATTAACACCCATATTTAGAGATTGGAGAGATCCTGTCTATTTGAGTTGTCAAAGCTTTGGGTCTTCTCTCTGAAGGAATTCCTTCTGGTGAACATGATCATATACTTTCTTTCAGATATTAAGACTCCAGAAAGATGTCTTCTCAAGAGCAGCAGTGCAAGCAGCAGTGCAAGATACCTCCAGTGTGCCCAACAAAGTGCCCTGATCCTTGCTCACCTAAAAAGGGTACAGACCCTTGCCAACCCATAAAGTGCCCTGAGAAATGCACTCCTGTGCCACCTCCCGAGCAATGCCAGCAGAAGTGCCCACCCAAGAACAAGTAACAGCTTCAGGTTTTATCTGCCTCTGGAAAGGATAAGGACAATCAGCTCATCTAGTTCCACAGCTCCATCTTCATCTTCTCTTCAAAGCCTATCATGGATACAGGAGAAGCTTTCCACCCTTCAGCCTGCAGTGTGCGTGTGGGGATTCCTGACGGTCAGAGGTTTCCTATCTGAGTCTGCTATGCTGCTTCCCTCTGGGAGGTATCCGAAAAAGCATCCCAGAGCCTCAGAGGGAAGAGCAGTATCTCTCCTCCTGAGCACCCTCTGAGGATTCTCCCACTGTCTTCTGTGTGTGTCTGTCATCTAGGCAGCGGTTTCTGCCAGATGAGCAATTGTTACTTATCCTCCATTTCCTGAATAAAATACAATTTTTTTTGTGATGGTAAAAGTATTTTGTTTCTTTGAAAACCTGCTTTTAGCAATATCATATCATAATTTTGGTTGATTTCTATCCTTCTTCGATCCAAATTTCAGGCTCTCACAACCAGTGTTATGTGAATTTTGAGTTATATCGATGATTATTTGTATATAACTTCAAATCCAGGTTATTTTCTTAATTATTGCTTGATTGATTTGAGGAACAAATTATTTAACTCCTCAGAAGTTCAATCCCTTTACTAAAATGTGGGGAAAATCACCTTTACAGTGCCAACTGGCTTAGGCATAAAATTTACATGAATGTGTGTAATTCAGTTGCCACAATGCTGGGCACATAATTAGTACTTTGTGAGGTGGCAAGTCATCATTATCTCTGTCATCATCACTGTCACCACCATCACCATGTTTGCTCTAGCAGGAAAGAGGCTCAGACATACCGAGCACAGCACATACGGAGATTCTTAAAGTATATTACACTTTCATATTCTGTGTTCCTTTTCTTTTCCAACTTAACCGTATTTATAACATCATGTGACACATTAAATGCTTTGGGAAATTATTGGGATATTCTGCATAAAATTATAGTAGTTCTGAATTCGTGGGTAGTACAAATAAAGGGAAGTGTAAAGGGTCCTTGCCAGGCAAAGTGCTGCCTGCTCTCCATGTACACAACACGTTCTTCTTACTGCAAAACTCAACAACCTCAGTGTCTTATTATATTTTCTCACGTCTGAAATTACTTTCCTGACAGATTTGACCCCACTTTGGGGGGACACTTGGGTTTCCAATGTTTACCTAGATTTACAAAATGACTGTTGCTATGCAACTTGTTTTCTAAGTGTATAGCTTACAGATCCAGAAAGCCGTGAAAATGGTTGTGTTCTTTAAGCATATCTCTTCTTGTGGTCCTAGAAGTAAAGGAGTCCAAGATGCCAGAACTGCAGGAAAACAAAGATGTCCAGATTACTGCCCAACACTTATCAGACTATTACACGAGGGAGAAATCAACACTGATATTTGGGAGTTGTCTCTCCTCTAGCTAGTGTTATTTGACCTGACACAGAAATTACTCTTTGAGGTGGGAGGCTTCTATAAAAAAATCTTTAAATTATGGCATTGGCTTAGAGTCTGGAGGTGGTTGGCAAGGAATCTGATATTGGAAGCCATAAATGTGGTGATACATTTGATTCAATGGCAAAATGTTTGCAGTAATGGTTGTCCATGGTATTCTGAGATGCAGACCAAATATTGGTCACTTGTTGATTTGACCAGGGTATTTCAATTAATGTATGTTCAGAAAAAAATTTCCGGTTGGCAGGTCAGAAATAAAAAAAATATGGAAAGAAAAGAATAGCCCAGATATTCAGAAGCTTGATGAATTAGGAAACTCAACACTTGTAAGCCCTAAAGTGTAAGATATGAGATTAGAAGTGGTTTTGAACTTGAAGTCCAATTTCAGTTGACTGTAACAACAGAGAAAAGAGGCAGAAGTTGTAGTCTATCCAACTGTGCGTCAGGGAGCCTCATGGTAGTTGAATTATGTTCAGGGATCAAGGCAGGAATTTAATCAGGCCAGAAAATTACTTCCAGAAGAGGACCTGAGTGAGGTCCGTGGGACACAGAAATGATTGGAAGAATGAATTATGTCGGGTGCCTAATAAGTTTTTGAGGGAATTGACAACTAAATAAAGTATGTGCCAAAACAAAAAAGACTGATTTTTCAAGAACTTTGTAACAACTTTGTAACAACTTTCCAGCCCTCCTTTCCCCACTTTCCACACTACCTACTTCAGATGTGGTCAGTATAGGTGACTAGAAGGGATTATCCACTGTGAGGTGGATACAAGGCCCGCAGAGAAGAATTGTTAAGGGAAGCTCTCTCAGAGAGTAGTATCAGAGCCTAAGAGAGACAAGGAGGACAAGGAACACAAAGATTCTGAAACTTTCTTATGGTTTTGTAGGATGGTTTTTCTTTCACCTTTTCCATCTGGTATTACTGAGGTCTTATTGACAAATTCAACTGGACATATTTGTGGAGCATAATGAGATGATTTGACATATGTGTACTTTGTGCAGTGATTACCACCATCAGTCACTTAATACATTAATCACTTCACCATTAACTATTTAAATATGCCTATGTCCGTGTAATTGTGTGTGTGTGTGTGTGTGTGTGTGTGTGTGTGTGCGTGATGAGAATGCTTAAGGTCTATTTTCTGAGCAAGTTTCAACTACACAACTGAGTGTTATTAACTAGACTCACTATGATGTTCCGTAGACTCCCAGAGCTTCTTCATCGTATGATGCAGTCTTGTACCCATTGTCCAACATCTCCTCTTTTGCCGAACCCCTCGGCCCCTGCTGACCACCATTCTAGTCTCTGTTTCTGTGACATCTTTGAGTTTGGAAACACATTCCTAAATAAACAATGGCTCGAAGAAGAAATAACAAATAAATAGAAAATACTTTGGGATGAATGAAAATGCAAATAAAACGTAGAAGACCTTTAGGGATAAATGTGATGCAGTGCATAGAGAGCAACTAACGGCTGGAGGCATCTATGTTGCAAAAGATAAAGGATCTCAGATCAGTAACCTGAAAGACATGTATGCATGTCTGTGGGTTTATGAAAAAAGAAAACACCTAACACTAAATAGAGCAAAATATAAGCAGTGATTTTTCTTGGCAGTTTATTAGATGTGTTCATTTTTGAACAACTTTATGTTTTCTCAATTATATGTTATATACTGTAATTTCATTTTTATAGCTATTTATTATAATATTTAAATGGTTTATAGTAGTGAAGGTGTGGCTGAGCTTGAGAGAAAGGTTAGGTCATGGTCTTCTGGCACATGCTTATCTGGTGACTCTTCTCAAATCTCAAGTGTCTCCTCTTTCTCTTCCTCTCCTCTTCATTCTCCTCTTCTTCCTCCTTTTCCATTATAAAATGACATTCCTAAGAAGCATCCTGATTAATTGCCCAAGACACGTTACTAGGCCAGTTCTTCCTTCAGACTGCAGGTAGAATATGAAAGATAGGAAAGGATTATTACTAAATGCATGGGCAACATGTCAGAGTACCAACTTGGACAGTTATGTTGTATATATGGGGCAGTGAAGGTAATATGGCAGGTTGAGGGTTCTGGAGGGTTGAAAAGGAAGACCGAGAATAAACAGTGAAAACCTTTTCGTATTACTGTCTTCAAAGCCATAAAACATGTTTGGAAAGAGCAGAAGAAAGCAAGTATTTCAGATGAGCCCTAAGTCCATATTTCATCTAGATTTCAGACCTTAGTGCTCTGATCTTCTCTCCACTCCCGACCCCACTCTCAATCACTTATATGTGATGCTGTGAGTCTTAAATGGTATCTTATATCTATTTTTGGTTTCACACAATTGAAACCTGATATTTACTTATGGAATACAAGGGATTTATTTCCTGATAAAGGAATTTTAAGCACACGACGGCACTCTAGGGAAGTGTTCATGTCAGGTGAGAGGGACATCCTGATTCCATGAAACATGTGTTCCCACATTCCACAGTAATATAAAGTGAGAGTTGCAACTTTATTTCTAAACCAGACAGGGCCCTTCACCAGCCACGGCCCATCACGAGAAGCTTCAGTGCCCAAGGGGGCAGCAGAGAAAAGAGTAGTGCTCAGGTCCAGGAGAGGAGAGAGGAACTGTAGAGGAACTCTTGACAGCTGAATCTCTGAAAAGGTAGAAATAAGGTATTTGGAGAACATGCTAGGGCACTGGTTCCTGAACTTCAGTTATTTTCTAAAAGTTCATTATATTTGTCATAATTCCACATCAGAGGTGTCATGTAATAATAGTATTTTTTTACTTTAACTTCACTTTATAATAACTTTGAAATGTTTTAATTTAATTGACCATACGTAATCTTGTACATGATAAGCCAGATGAAATATTCAAATTAAATATTGCAATGTATAAATATATATATATATATACACATATAGAAAGAGAGAGAGAGAGAGAGAGAGAGAGAAATGTGTTACCGAAAGTGAGAGACAGTGTGAGAGAGAGAGAAAGAGAGAGAGAGAGAGAGAGATTGAGAGAGAGAGAGAGATTACAAAGTTTGGCAAACTCAAAATCTGCAGAGCTGAAAGCCTGCTGGAAGCCCATCCAACAGGGTAATCGTCTTTTACCTCGGTGACGGTCAGCCTTGTTCTATTGAGGAGGTCAGTGGATTGGAAGAGCAATTCCCAGCTTAGAGAAGGCAACCGCCTTTACTCAGGCCACTGATGTAAATAATACTCTCTTGCAAAAGCATCCTTACAGAAACACCCAGAATAATGTTTGACCAGTTAACTGGGGACCATATGCCAGGGAAGCTGACCCATAAATTAACCACCAAACCTTCCTTCCAGCACACTGACAAATTCTATGAAGAAAGTAGAGCAGGAAATAGGCTTATTTGACATATGTTCCACAGTGAGCAAAATGGAAAATGTAAAACGTAGGTTAAAATTTTAACAAACTTATTATTAATCATTAAGAAGTTGTATATGAATGGCAATGAACTTCAGTGACTGCATTTTTAATAATGGGATATCAACTTTCTCTGTAATTTACCCTTAGACTTGATGTGAAACAAAACACGTATTTAAATAATTCGTAACTATTAAATACATATAAAATTAGTGACTTGAATGTCATTGCATATTAGATAGGGTTTTCCAAAAATTTCAAAGGGACAGGAAGCCAGAATATTTAAACACGCCTCTGAGCTTTCTTCAAAAGTTGAAGAAATCCAAAGAGGTCCTTTGGGAGAAGTTAGGTAAGAGCAGGTGGTATGTCACGTTTGGGAGGTATGAGTAAAAGGCTTGGTTTGTATTGTAAGTCTAGGTTCTGATCTGCCAGCTGATTGGAATTATGGTAGACGAAACTACGCTCCTAGTGAATTCCTTGTGGCCGGAAGTGAAACAGATTTACAAAGTTCATAAGAATGTGACTGCTGGATGTTCTTAATTTGAAGGAGCAAAGCAGTGAAAGGGGGTCCCTAGAGGTGACCACTTTACTAAACGTATTTCAGTATCACGGTGGGAAGTCATCGGAGATGATCCGCAACCTTCCCTCAGTCCATTTTAGAAGAGGAGAAGAGACTTCACTCAGCAAGCCATGGATCAAGAGGAAATGCATTATAAGAGGGGCTTGAGATAAAGAGAACGGTGTCACCAGGTAGCCAGGCCTTTCTCAAACCAGTATGCACAATAAAATGGCCACCAGTTCAAGTGCAACTAGGCAGGCAGTTTTAGAAGTCAAGGAAGGTGAAAGATAGAAAAGGGTCATCTTCCCCAATCAAGAAACGGAACGTTTGTCTGCAAGTTAGAGGAGCTTCAAAATCCTCCCACTGCCATAAACCACTGAAACGGAGAGCTAAGGCAGGGACTCTGTGAGTCATGAGAACATAATCTAGTGAGGAGATCCTGGCGCAGGACATTTCCTGTTTTCAGAGTCCCTGCCAAGCCAGTTATGGATGGATTTGCATTGGGTTCGGAAATGACTGAACCAAGCCGGTTTTGGTAGCTCCGCTTCCCCCTGGGTGGGGCAGCAAACACCAATAAAAAGAGCCTCTGCTGCACGACAGTGACAGCTATCCTCCTGCTACTCGAGTTCCGATTGACTTTGGAGAACCTGGTGAGTCTGATGCTACAGTTCAACTTCGTTCTCGGGCCCCCGAATGTTGAGTTTATGCTGGAGACCGCAAATTTGATGGGTCCAAAGTTATGATCAAGGGTATAATGTTACTTAGTGGATGGGAACCTGGAATCTGGGCACAATGTTATATTGTATTTACTAGATTTCTGACACCTAGTTTGAATTCCTCTATTGAACAAGAAATTAAAAGGAAATTTTGACACGAAGGGATAAAGAGTAAAGTATTTACCTTTTTCTGTGTCTTTCTCTTGGACCTCTGCGGTGATTTCAGAGGCATTAATCTTAGAAGGTGTGATGCCCTTACATTCATCCTGATTGCCCTTTGCTTTGCACATAAGTAATGCTGTCGGGACCTCATGAGAAAAAATGGTGATAGAAGTTGCTTGTGAGCTTGGCGAGGATTTTAGAACTTGTGACGGCCTTTTTTGAAGATGACGTTTTCAATAAAACAAAAAAGGAAAGAAACCAAAAGAGAAAACACTGCTGGTTTCTTTTAAAAAAAGATATTTTCTTTGGAAATCTTGTATGAGAAGAGAAGGTTGTCTCTGGGCTGATGAATAGATTTGCTAAAGAACGAGAGAGAAGTCAGAAATTCATTAAAAGGTATTAAAGAGATTAAAACCCATATTTTGAGATTGGAGAGATCCTGTCTATTTGAGTTGTCAAAGCTTTGGGTCTTCTTTCTGAAGGAATTCCTTCTGGTGAACGTGGTCATATACTTTCTTTCAGATATTAAGACTCCAGAAAGATGTCTTCTCAAGAGCAGCAGTGCAAGCAGCAGTGCAAGGAGCAGTGCAAGCTACCTCCAGTATGCCCAACTAAGTGCCCTGATCCTTGCTCACCTACCAAGGGTACAGACCCTTGCCCACCTATAAAGTGCCCTGAGAAATGCACTCCTGTGCCACCTCCCGAGCAATGCCAGCAGAAGTGCCCACCCAAGGACAAGTAACAGCTTCAGGTTTTATCTGCCTCTGGAAAGGATAAGGACAATCAGCTCATCTAGTTCCACAGCTCCATCTTCATCTTCTCTTCAAAGCCTATCATGGATACAGGAGAAGCTTTCCACCCTTCAGCCTGCAGTGTGCGTGTGGGGATTCCTGACGGTCAGAGGTTTCCTATCTGAGTCTGCTATGCTGCTTCCCTCTGGGAGGTATCCGAAAAAGCATCCCAGAGCCTCAGAGGGAAGAGCAGTATCTCTCCTCCTGAGCGCCCTCTGAGGATTCTCCCACTGT
The DNA here is from genome assembly GCF_964374135.1 of Grampus griseus. Classification (NCBI taxonomy): domain Eukaryota; kingdom Metazoa; phylum Chordata; class Mammalia; order Artiodactyla; family Delphinidae; genus Grampus; species Grampus griseus. Next base: position 139,849 of record NW_028132944.1, on the reverse strand, counting down.
CTTCTGTGTGTGTCTGTCATCTAGGCAGCGGTTTCTGCCAGATGAGCAATTGTTACTTATCCTCCATTTCCTGAATAAAATACAATTTTTTTTGTGATGGTAAAAGTATTTTGTTTCTTTGAAAACCTGCTTTTAGCAATATCATATCATAATTTTGGTTGATTTCTACCCTTCTTCGATCCAAATTTCAGGCTCTCACAACCAGTGTTATGTGAATTTTGAGTTATATCGATGATTATTTGTATATAACTTCAAATCCAGGTTATTTTCTTAATTATTGCTTGATTGATTTGAGGAACAAATTATTTAACTCCTCAGAAGTTCAATCCCTTTACTAAAATGTGGGGAAAATCACCTTTACAGTGCCAACTGGCTTAGGCATAAAATTTACATGAATGTGTGTAATTCAGTTGCCACAATGCTGGGCACATAATTAGTACTTTGTGAGGTGGCAAGTCATCATTATCTCTGTCATCATCACTGTCACCACCATCACCATGTTTGCCCTAGCAGGAAAGAGGCTCAGACATACCGAGCACAGCACATACGGAGATTCTTAAAGTATATTACACTTTCATATTCTGTGTTCCTTTTCTTTTCCAACTTAACCGTATTTATAACATCATGTGACACATTAAATGCTTTGGGAAATTATTGGGATATTCTGCATAAAATTATAGTAGTTCTGAATTCATGGGTAGTACAAATAAAGGGAAGTGTAAAGGGTTCTTGCCAGGCAAAGTGCTGCCTGCTCTCCATGTACACAACACGTTCTTCTTACTGCAAAACTCAACAACCTCAGTGTCTTATTATATTTTCTCACATCGGAAATTACTTTCCTGACCGATTTGACCCCACTTTGGGGGGACACTTGGGTTTCCAATGTTTATCTAGATTTACAAAATGACTGTTGCTATGCAGCTTGTTTTCTAAGTGTGTAGCTTACAGGTCCAGTAAGCCGTGAAAAGGGTTGTGTTCTTTAAGCATATCTCTTCTTGTGGTGCTGGAAGTAAAGGAGTCCAAGATGCCAGAACTGCAGGAAAACAATGATGTCCAGATTACTGCCCAATGCTTATCAGACTATTACACGAGGGAGAAATCAACACTGATATTTGGGAGTTGTCTCTCCTCTAGCTAGTGTTATTTGACCTGACACAGAAATTACTCTTTGAGGTGGGAGGCTTCTGTAACAAATCTTAAAATTATGGCATTGGCTTAGAGTCTGGAGGTGGTTGGCAAGGAGTCTGATATTGGAAGCCATAAATGTGGTGATACATTTGATTCAATGGCAAAATGTTTGCAGTAATGGTTGTCCATGGTATTCTGAGATGCAGACCAAATATCGGTCACTTGTTGATTTGACCAGGGAATTTCAATAAATGTACGTTGAGAAAAAAATTTCTGGCGAGCAGGTCAGAAATAAAAAAAATAATGGAAAGAAAAAAATACAGACCAGATATTCAAAACCTTGTTGAATTAGGAAACTCAACACTTGTAATCCCTAAAGAGTAAGATATGAGATTAGAGGTGGTTTTGAACTTGAAGTCCAATTTCAGTTGACTGTAACAAGAGAGAAAAGAGACAGAAGTTGTAGTCTATCCACCTGTGTGTCAGGGGGCCTCATGGTAGTTGAATTATGTTCAGGGATCAAGGCAGAAATTTAATCAGGCCAGAAAATTACTTCCAGAAAAGGACCTGAGTGAGGTCCCTGGGACAGAGAAATGATTGGAAGAATGAATTATGTCGGGTGTCTAACAAGTTTTTGAGGGAATTGACAACTAAATAAACTATGTGCCAAAACAAAAAAGACTGATTTTTCAAGAATTGTAATGACTTTCCAGCCCTCCTTTCCCCCCTTTCCACACTACCTACTTCAGATGTGGTCAGTATAGGTGACGAGAAGGGATTATCCACTGTGAGGTGGATACAAGGCCCGCAGAGAAGAATTGTTAAGGGAAGCTCTCTCAGAGAGTAGTATCAGAGCCTAAGAGAGGCAAGGAGGAGGAGGAACACAAAGATTCTCAAACTTTGTTACTGTTTCGTAGGATGGTTCTTCTTTCATCTTTTCCATCTGGTCTTTCTGAGGTATAATGAACAAATTAAATTGGACATATTTACGGTGCATAATGGGATGATTTGACATATGTGTACTTTGTGCAGTGATTATCACCATCGGTCAATTAACACATTAATCACTTCAACATTAACCATTTAAATATGTGTATGTCTGTGTATTTGTGTTTGTGTGTGTGTGTGTGTGTGTGTGTGTGTGTGTGTGTGATGAGAATGCTTAAGGTCTATTTTCTGAGCAAGTTTCAACTACACGACTGAGTGTTATTAACTAGACTCACCATGATGTTCCGTAGACTCCTAGAGCTTCTTCATCGTATGATGCAGTCTTGTACCCATTGCTCAACATCTCCTCTTTTGCCGAATCCCTCAGCCCCTGCTGACCACCATTCTAGTCTCTGTTTCTGTGACATCTATGAGTTTGGAAACAGATTCCTAAATAAACAATGGCTCGAAGAAGAAATAACAAAGAAATAGAAAATACGATGGGATGAATGAAAAGGGAAATAAAGCATAGAAGACCTTTGGGGAAAAATGTAATGCAGTGCATAGAGAGCAACTTATGGCTGGAAGCATCTATGTTGCAAAAGATAAAAGATCTCAGATCAGTACCCTGAAAGACATGTATGCATGTCTGTGGGTTTATAAAAATAGGAGACTCCTAACACTAAATAGGGCAAAATAGAAGCAGTGATTTTTCTTAGCAGTTTATTAGATGTGTTCATTTTTAAACAACTTATGTTTTCTCAATTATATATTATATACTGTAATTTCATTTTTATACAAATTTATTATAATATTTAAATAATTTATAGTAGTGAAGATGTGGCTGAGCTTGAGGGAAACGTTAGGTCCTGTTCTTCTGGCACATGCTTATCTGGTGACGCTTCTCAAGTCTCAAGTGTCTTCTCTTTCTCTTCCTCTCCTCTTCATTCTCCTCTTCTTCCTCCTTTTCTATTATAAAATGACATTCCTAAGAAGCTTCCTGATTAATTGCCCAAGACACGTTACTAGGCCAGTTCTTCCTTCAGACTGCAGGTAGAATTATGAAAGATAGGAAAGGATTATTACTAAATGTATGGGCAACATGTCAAAGCACCAACTTGGACAGTTATGTTGTATATATGGGGCAGTGAAGGTAATATGGCAGGTTGAGGGTTCTGGAGGGTTGAAAAGGAAGATCGAGAATAAACAGTGAAAACCTTTTCGTATTACTGTTTTCAAAGCCATAAGACATGTTTGGAAAGAGCAGAAGAAAGCAAGTATATCAGATGAGCCCTAAGTCCATATTTCATCTAGATTTCAGACCTTAGTGCTCTGATCTTCTCTCCACTCCCAACCCCGCTCTCAATCACTTATATGTGATGCTGTGAGTCTTAAATGGTATCTTATATCTATTTTTGGTTTCACACAATTGAAACCTGATATTTACTTATGGAATACAAGGGATTTATTTCCTGATAAAGGAATTTTAAGCACACGACGGCACTCTAGGGAAGTGTTCATGTCAGGTGAGAGGGACATCCTGATTCCATGAAACGTGTGTTCCCACATTCCACAGTAATATAAAGTGAGAGTTGCAACTTTATTTCTAAACCAGACAGGGCCCTTCACCAGCCACGGCCCACCACGAGAAGCTTCAGTGCCCAAGGGGGCAGCAGAGAAAAGAGTAGTGCTCAGGTCCAGGAGAGGAGAGAGGAACTGTAGAGGAACTCTTGACAGCTGAATCTCTGAAAAGGTAGAAATAAGGTATTTGGAGAACATGCTAGGGCACTGGTTCCTGAACTTCAGTTATTTTCTAAAAGTTCATTATATTTGTCATAATTCCACATCAGAGGTGTCATGTAACATTAGTTTTTTACTTTAACTTCACTTTATATTAACTTTGAAATGTTTTAATTTAATTGACCACAGGTAATCATGTACATGATAAGCCAGATGAAATATTCAAATTAAATATTGCAATGCATAAATATATATATATACGTACAGAAATATGTTACAGAATGTGAGAGAGAGTGAGAGAGAGAGGGAAAGAGAGAGAGAGAGAGAGATTGAGAGAGATAGAGAGATTACAAAGTTTGGCAAACTTATAATCTGCAGAGCTGAAAGCCTGCTAGAAGCCCATCCAACAGGGTAATCGTCTTTTACCTCGGTGACGGTCAGCCTTGCTATATTGAGGCAGTCCATGGATTGGAAGAGGAATTCCCACCTTATAGAAGGCAACCGCCTTTACTCAGGTCACTGATGTAAATAATAGTCTATGCAAAAGCATCCTTACAGAAACACCCAGAATAATATTTGCCCAGATAACCGGGGTCCATATGCCAGGGAAGCTGACCCATAAATCAACCACCAAACCTTCCTTCCAGCACACTGACAAATTCTATGAAGAAAGTAGAGCAGGAAATAGGCTTATTTGACATATGTTCCACAGTGAGCAAAATGGAAAATGTAAAACGTAGGTTAAAATTTTAACAAACTTATTATTAATCATTAAGAAGTGGTATATGAATGGCAATGAACTTCAGTGACTGCATTTTTAACAAAGGAATATCAGCTTTCTCTGGAATTTACCCCTAGATTTGATGTGAAACAAAACCTGTATTTAAATAATTCGTAACTATTAAATACATATAAAATTAGTGACATGAATGGCATTGCATATTAGATAGGGTTTTCCAAAAATTTCAAAGGGACAGGAAGCCAGAATATTTAAACACTCCTCTGAGGTTTCTTCAAAAGTTGAAGAAATCCAAAGAGGTCCTTTGGGAGAAGTTAGGTAAGAGCAGGTGGTATGTCACGTTTGGGAGGTATGAGTAAAAGGCTTGGTTTGTATTGTAAGTCTAGGTTCTGATCTGCCAGCTGATTGGAATTATGGTAGACGAAACTACACTCCTAGTGAATTCCTTGTGGCCGGAAGTGAAACAGATTTACAAAGTTCATAAGAATGTGACTGCTGGATGTTCTTAATTTGAAGGAGCAAAGCAGTGAAAGGGGGTCCCTAGAGGTGACCACTTTATTAAACGTATTTCAGTATCACGGTGGGAAGTCATCGGAGATGATCCGCAACCTTCCCTCAGTCCATTTTAGAAGAGGAGAAGAGACTTCACTCAGCAAGCCATGGATCAAGAGGAAATGCATTATAAGAGGGGCTTGAGATAAAGAGAACGGTGTCACCAGGTAGCCAGGCCTTTCTCAAACCAGTATGCACAATAAAATGGCCACCAGTTCAAGTGCAACTAGGCAGGCAGTTTTAGAAGTCAAGGAAGGTGAAAGATAGAAAAGGGTCATCTTCCCCAATCAAGAAACGGAACGTTTGTCTGCAAGTTAGAGAAGCTTCAAAATCCTCCCACTGCCATAAACCACTGAAACGGAGAGCTAAGGCAGGGACTCTGTGAGTCATGAGAACATAATCTAGTGAGGAGATCCTGGCGCAGGACATTTCCTGTTTTCAGAGTCCCTGCCAAGCCAGTTATGGATGGATTTGCATTTGGTTGGGAAATGACTGAACCAGGCCAGTTTTGGTAGCTCCGCTTCCCCCTGGTTGGGGCAGCAAACACCAATAAAAAGGGCCTCTGCTGCATGACAGTGACAGCTATCCTCCTGCTACTCAAGTTCTGATTGACTTTGGAGAACCTGGTGAGTATGATTCTTCAGTTCAACTTTGTTCTCGGGCCCCCGAATGTTGAGTTTATGCTAGAGACCGCAAATTTGATGGGTCCAAAGTTACGATCAAGGGTATAATGTTACTTAGTGGATGGGAACCTGGAATCTGGGCACAATGTTATATTGTATTTACTAGATTTCTGATACCTAGTTTGAATTCCTGTATTGAACAAGAAATTAAAAGGAAATTTTGACATGAAGGGATAAAGAGTAAAGTATTTATCTTTTTCTGTGCCTTTCTCTTGGACCTCTGCTGTGATTTCAGAGGCATTAATCTTAGAAGGTGTGATGCCCTTACATTCATCCTGATTGCACTTTGCTTTGTACATAAGTAATCGTGTCGGGACCTCATGAGAAAAAATGGTGATAGAAATTGCTTGTGAGTTTGCCCAGGATTTTAGAACTTGTGATGGCCTTTTTTAAAGATGAGGTTTTCATTAAAAAAAGAACAAAGAAACCAAAAGAGAAAACACTGCTGGTTTCTTTTAAAAAAAGATATTTTCTTTGGAAATGTTGTATGAGAAAAGAGAAGGTTGTCTCTGGGCTGATGAATAGATTTGCTAAAGAACGAGAGAGAAGTCAGAAATTCATTAAAAGGTATTAAAGAGATTAACACCCATATTTAGAGATTGGAGAGATCCTGTCTATTTGAGTTGTCAAAGCTTTGGGTCTTCTCTCTGAAGGAATTCCTTCTGGTGAACATGATCATATACTTTCTTTCAGATATTAAGACTCCAGAAAGATGTCTTCTCAAGAGCAGCAGTGCAAGCAGCAGTGCAAGATACCTCCAGTGTGCCCAACAAAGTGCCCTGATCCTTGCTCACCTAAAAAGGGTACAGACCCTTGCCAACCCATAAAGTGCCCTGAGAAATGCACTCCTGTGCCACCTCCCGAGCAATGCCAGCAGAAGTGCCCACCCAAGAACAAGTAACAGCTTCAGGTTTTATCTGCCTCTGGAAAGGATAAGGACAATCAGCTCATCTAGTTCCACAGCTCCATCTTCATCTTCTCTTCAAAGCCTATCATGGATACAGGAGAAGCTTTCCACCCTTCAGCCTGCAGTGTGCGTGTGGGGATTCCTGACGGTCAGAGGTTTCCTATCTGAGTCTGCTATGCTGCTTCCCTCTGGGAGGTATCCGAAAAAGCATCCCAGAGCCTCAGAGGGAAGAGCAGTATCTCTCCTCCTGAGCACGCTCTGAGGATTCTCCCACTGTCTTCTGTGTGTGTCTGTCATCTAGGCAGCGGTTTCTGCCAGATGAGCAATTGTTACTTATCCTCCATTTCCTGAATAAAATACAATTTTTTTTGTGATGGTAAAAGTATTTTGTTTCTTTGAAAACCTGCTTTTAGCAATATCATATCATAATTTTGGTTGATTTCTATCCTTCTTCGATCCAAATTTCAGGCTCTCACAACCAGTGTTATGTGAATTTTGAGTTATATCGATGATTATTTGTATATAACTTCAAATCCAGGTTATTTTCTTAATTATTGCTTGATTGATTTGAGGAACAAATTATTTAACTCCTCAGAAGTTCAATCCCTTTACTAAAATGTGGGGAAAATCACCTTTACAGTGCCAACTGGCTTAGGCATAAAATTTACATGAATGTGTGTAATTCAGTTGCCACAATGCTGGGCACATAATTAGTACTTTGTGAGGTGGCAAGTCATCATTATCTCTGTCATCATCACTGTCACCACCATCACCATGTTTGCCCTAGCAGGAAAGAGGCTCAGACATACCGAGCACAGCACATACGGAGATTCTTAAAGTATATTACACTTTCATATTCTGTGTTCCTTTTCTTTTCCAACTTAACCGTATTTATAACATCATGTGACACATTAAATGCTTTGGGAAATTATTGGGATATTCTGCATAAAATTATAGTAGTTCTGAATTCGTGGGTAGTACAAATAAAGGGAAGTGTAAAGGGTCCTTGCCAGGCAAAGTGCTGCCTGCTCTCCATGTACACAACACGTTCTTCTTACTGCAAAACTCAACAACCTCAGTGTCTTATTATATTTTCTCACGTCTGAAATTACTTTCCTGACAGATTTGACCCCACTTTGGGGGGACACTTGGGTTTCCAATGTTTACCTAGATTTACAAAATGACTGTTGCTATGCAGCTTGTTTTCTAAGTGTGTAGCTTACAGATCCAGAAAGCCGTGAAAATGGTTGTGTTCTTTAAGCATATCTCTTCTTGTGGTCCTAGAAGTAAAGGAGTCCAAGATTCCAGAACTGCAGGAAAACAAAGATGTCCAGATTACTGCCCAACACTTATCAGACTATTACACGAGGGAGAAATCAACACTGATATTTGGGAGTTGTCTCTCCTCTAGCTAGTGTTATTTGACCTGACACAGAAATTACTCTTTGAGGTGGGAGGCTTCTATAAAAAAATCTTTAAATTATGGCATTGGCTTAGAGTCTGGAGGTGGTTGGCAAGGAATCTGATATTGGAAGCCATAAATGTGGTGATACATTTGATTCAATGGCAAAATGTTTGCAGTAATGGTTGTCCATGGTATTCTGAGATGCAGACCAAATATTGGTCACTTGTTGATTTGACCAGGGTATTTCAATTAATGTATGTTCAGAAAAAAATTTCCGGTTGGCAGGTCAGAAATAAAAAAAATATGGAAAGAAAAGAATAGCCCAGATATTCAGAAGCTTGATGAATTAGGAAACTCAACACTTGTAAGCCCTAAAGTGTAAGATATGAGATTAGAAGTGGTTTTGAACTTGAAGTCCAATTTCAGTTGACTGTAACAACAGAGAAAAGAGGCAGAAGTTGTAGTCTATCCAACTGTGCGTCAGGGAGCCTCATGGTAGTTGAATTATGTTCAGGGATCAAGGCAGGAATTTAATCAGGCCAGAAAATTACTTCCAGAAGAGGACCTGAGTGAGGTCCGTGGGACACAGAAATGATTGGAAGAATGAATTATGTCGGGTGCCTAATAAGTTTTTGAGGGAATTGACAACTAAATAAAGTATGTGCCAAAACAAAAAAGACTGATTTTTCAAGAACTTTGTAACAACTTTGTAACAACTTTCCAGCCCTCCTTTCCCCACTTTCCACACTACCTACTTCAGATGTGGTCAGTATAGGTGACTAGAAGGGATTATCCACTGTGAGGTGGATACAAGGCCCGCAGAGAAGAATTGTTAAGGGAAGCTCTCTCAGAGAGTAGTATCAGAGCCTAAGAGAGACAAGGAGGACAAGGAACACAAAGATTCTGAAACTTTCTTATGGTTTTGTAGGATGGTTTTTCTTTCACCTTTTCCATCTGGTATTACTGAGGTCTTATTGACAAATTCAACTGGACATATTTGTGGAGCATAATGAGATGATTTGACATATGTGTACTTTGTGCAGTGATTACCACCATCAGTCACTTAATACATTAATCACTTCACCATTAACTATTTAAATATGCCTATGTCCGTGTAATTGTGTGTGTGTGTGTGTGTGTGTGTGTGTGTGTGCGTGATGAGAATGCTTAAGGTCTATTTTCTGAGCAAGTTTCAACTACACAACTGAGTGTTATTAACTAGACTCACTATGATGTTCCGTAGACTCCCAGAGCTTCTTCATCGTATGATGCAGTCTTGTACCCATTGTCCAACATCTCCTCTTTTGCCGAACCCCTCGGCCCCTGCTGACCACCATTCTAGTCTCTGTTTCTGTGACATCTTTGAGTTTGGAAACACATTCCTAAATAAACAATGGCTCGAAGAAGAAATAACAAATAAATAGAAAATACTTTGGGATGAATGAAAATGCAAATAAAACGTAGAAGACCTTTAGGGATAAATGTGATGCAGTGCATAGAGAGCAACTAACGGCTGGAGGCATCTATGTTGCAAAAGATAAAGGATCTCAGATCAGTAACCTGAAAGACATGTATGCATGTCTGTGGGTTTATGAAAAAAGAAAACACCTAACACTAAATAGAGCAAAATATAAGCAGTGATTTTTCTTGGCAGTTTATTAGATGTGTTCATTTTTGAACAACTTTATGTTTTCTCAATTATATGTTATATACTGTAATTTCATTTTTATAGCTATTTATTATAATATTTAAATGGTTTATAGTAGTGAAGGTGTGGCTGAGCTTGAGAGAAAGGTTAGGTCATGGTCTTCTGGCACATGCTTATCTGGTGACTCTTCTCAAATCTCAAGTGTCTCCTCTTTCTCTTCCTCTCCTCTTCATTCTCCTCTTCTTCCTCCTTTTCCATTATAAAATGACATTCCTAAGAAGCATCCTGATTAATTGCCCAAGACACGTTACTAGGCCAGTTCTTCCTTCAGACTGCAGGTAGAATATGAAAGATAGGAAAGGATTATTACTAAATGCATGGGCAACATGTCAGAGTACCAACTTGGACAGTTATGTTGTATATATGGGGCAGTGAAGGTAATATGGCAGGTTGAGGGTTCTGGAGGGTTGAAAAGGAAGACCGAGAATAAACAGTGAAAACCTTTTCGTATTACTGTCTTCAAAGCCATAAAACATGTTTGGAAAGAGCAGAAGAAAGCAAGTATTTCAGATGAGCCCTAAGTCCATATTTCATCTAGATTTCAGACCTTAGTGCTCTGATCTTCTCTCCACTCCCGACCCCACTCTCAATCACTTATATGTGATGCTGTGAGTCTTAAATGGTATCTTATATCTATTTTTGGTTTCACACAATTGAAACCTGATATTTACTTATGGAATACAAGGGATTTATTTCCTGATAAAGGAATTTTAAGCACACGACGGCACTCTAGGGAAGTGTTCATGTCAGGTGAGAGGGACATCCTGATTCCATGAAACATGTGTTCCCACATTCCACAGTAATATAAAGTGAGAGTTGCAACTTTATTTCTAAACCAGACAGGGCCCTTCACCAGCCACGGCCCACCACGAGAAGCTTCAGTGCCCAAGGGGGCAGCAGAGAAAAGAGTAGTGCTCAGGTCCAGGAGAGGAGAGAGGAACTGTAGAGGAACTCTTGACAGCTGAATCTCTGAAAAGGTAGAAATAAGGTATTTGGAGAACATGCTAGGGCACTGGTTCCTGAACTTCAGTTATTTTCTAAAAGTTCATTATATTTGTCATAATTCCACATCAGAGGTGTCATGTAATAATAGTATTTTTTTACTTTAACTTCACTTTATAATAACTTTGAAATGTTTTAATTTAATTGACCATACGTAATCTTGTACATGATAAGCCAGATGAAATATTCAAATTAAATATTGCAATGTATAAATATATATATATATATACACATATAGAAAGAGAGAGAGAGAGAGAGAGAGAGAGAAATGTGTTACCGAAAGTGAGAGACAGTGTGAGAGAGAGAGAAAGAGAGAGAGAGAGAGAGAGATTGAGAGAGAGAGAGAGATTACAAAGTTTGGCAAACTCAAAATCTGCAGAGCTGAAAGCCTGCTGGAAGCCCATCCAACAGGGTAATCGTCTTTTACCTCGGTGACGGTCAGCCTTGTTCTATTGAGGAGGTCAGTGGATTGGAAGAGCAATTCCCAGCTTAGAGAAGGCAACCGCCTTTACTCAGGCCACTGATGTAAATAATACTCTCTTGCAAAAGCATCCTTACAGAAACACCCAGAATAATGTTTGACCAGTTAACTGGGGACCATATGCCAGGGAAGCTGACCCATAAATTAACCACCAAACCTTCCTTCCAGCACACTGACAAATTCTATGAAGAAAGTAGAGCAGGAAATAGGCTTATTTGACATATGTTCCACAGTGAGCAAAATGGAAAATGTAAAACGTAGGTTAAAATTTTAACAAACTTATTATTAATCATTAAGAAGTTGTATATGAATGGCAATGAACTTCAGTGACTGCATTTTTAATAATGGGATATCAACTTTCTCTGTAATTTACCCTTAGACTTGATGTGAAACAAAACACGTATTTAAATAATTCGTAACTATTAAATACATATAAAATTAGTGACTTGAATGTCATTGCATATTAGATAGGGTTTTCCAAAAATTTCAAAGGGACAGGAAGCCAGAATATTTAAACACGCCTCTGAGCTTTCTTCAAAAGTTGAAGAAATCCAAAGAGGTCCTTTGGGAGAAGTTAGGTAAGAGCAGGTGGTATGTCACGTTTGGGAGGTATGAGTAAAAGGCTTGGTTTGTATTGTAAGTCTAGGTTCTGATCTGCCAGCTGATTGGAATTATGGTAGACGAAACTACGCTCCTAGTGAATTCCTTGTGGCCGGAAGTGAAACAGATTTACAAAGTTCATAAGAATGTGACTGCTGGATGTTCTTAATTTGAAGGAGCAAAGCAGTGAAAGGGGGTCCCTAGAGGTGACCACTTTACTAAACGTATTTCAGTATCACGGTGGGAAGTCATCGGAGATGATCCGCAACCTTCCCTCAGTCCATTTTAGAAGAGGAGAAGAGACTTCACTCAGCAAGCCATGGATCAAGAGGAAATGCATTATAAGAGGGGCTTGAGATAAAGAGAACGGTGTCACCAGGTAGCCAGGCCTTTCTCAAACCAGTATGCACAATAAAATGGCCACCAGTTCAAGTGCAACTAGGCAGGCAGTTTTAGAAGTCAAGGAAGGTGAAAGATAGAAAAGGGTCATCTTCCCCAATCAAGAAACGGAACGTTTGTCTGCAAGTTAGAGGAGCTTCAAAATCCTCCCACTGCCATAAACCACTGAAACGGAGAGCTAAGGCAGGGACTCTGTGAGTCATGAGAACATAATCTAGTGAGGAGATCCTGGCGCAGGACATTTCCTGTTTTCAGAGTCCCTGCCAAGCCAGTTATGGATGGATTTGCATTGGGTTCGGAAATGACTGAACCAAGCCGGTTTTGGTAGCTCCGCTTCCCCCTGGGTGGGGCAGCAAACACCAATAAAAAGAGCCTCTGCTGCACGACAGTGACAGCTATCCTCCTGCTACTCGAGTTCCGATTGACTTTGGAGAACCTGGTGAGTCTGATGCTACAGTTCAACTTCGTTCTCGGGCCCCCGAATGTTGAGTTTATGCTGGAGACCGCAAATTTGATGGGTCCAAAGTTATGATCAAGGGTATAATGTTACTTAGTGGATGGGAACCTGGAATCTGGGCACAGTGTTATATTGTATTTACTAGATTTCTGACACCTAGTTTGAATTCCTCTATTGAACAAGAAATTAAAAGGAAATTTTGACACGAAGGGATAAAGAGTAAAGTATTTACCTTTTTCTGTGTCTTTCTCTTGGACCTCTGCGGTGATTTCAGAGGCATTAATCTTAGAAGGTGTGATGCCCTTACATTCATCCTGATTGCCCTTTGCTTTGCACATAAGTAATGCTGTCGGGACCTCATGAGAAAAAATGGTGATAGAAGTTGCTTGTGAGCTTGGCGAGGATTTTAGAACTTGTGACGGCCTTTTTTGAAGATGACGTTTTCAATAAAACAAAAAAGGAAAGAAACCAAAAGAGAAAACACTGCTGGTTTCTTTTAAAAAAAGATATTTTCTTTGGAAATCTTGTATGAGAAGAGAAGGTTGTCTCTGGGCTGATGAATAGATTTGCTAAAGAACGAGAGAGAAGTCAGAAATTCATTAAAAGGTATTAAAGAGATTAAAACCCATATTTTGAGATTGGAGAGATCCTGTCTATTTGAGTTGTCAAAGCTTTGGGTCTTCTTTCTGAAGGAATTCCTTCTGGTGAACGTGGTCATATACTTTCTTTCAGATATTAAGACTCCAGAAAGATGTCTTCTCAAGAGCAGCAGTGCAAGCAGCAGTGCAAGGAGCAGTGCAAGCTACCTCCAGTATGCCCAACTAAGTGCCCTGATCCTTGCTCACCTACCAAGGGTACAGACCCTTGCCCACCTATAAAGTGCCCTGAGAAATGCACTCCTGTGCCACCTCCCGAGCAATGCCAGCAGAAGTGCCCACCCAAGGACAAGTAACAGCTTCAGGTTTTATCTGCCTCTGGAAAGGATAAGGACAATCAGCTCATCTAGTTCCACAGCTCCATCTTCATCTTCTCTTCAAAGCCTATCATGGATACAGGAGAAGCTTTCCACCCTTCAGCCTGCAGTGTGCGTGTGGGGATTCCTGACGGTCAGAGGTTTCCTATCTGAGTCTGCTATGCTGCTTCCCTCTGGGAGGTATCCGAAAAAGCATCCCAGAGCCTCAGAGGGAAGGGCAGTATCTCTCCTCCTGAGCGCCCTCTGAGGATTCTCTCAGTGTCTTCTGTGTGTGTCTGTCACCTGGGCAGTGGTTTCTGCCAGATGAGCAATTGTTACTTATCCTCCATTTCTTGAATAAAATACACTTCTTTTGTGTGATAGTAAAAGTATTTTCTTTCTTTGAAACCCTGCTTTTAGCAATATCATATCATATCATAATTTTGGTTGATTTCTACCCTTCTTCGATCCAAATTTCAGGCTCTCACAACCAGTGTTATGTGAATTTTGAGTTATATCGATGATTACTTGTATGTAAATTCAAATCCAGGTTATTTTCTTAATTATCGCTTCATTGATTTGAGGAACAAATTATTTAACTCCTCAGAAGTTCAATCCCTTTACTAAAATGTGGGGAAAATCACCTTTACAGTGTCAACTTGATTAGGCATAAAATTTACATGAATGTGTGTAATTCCGTTGCCACGATGCCAGACACATAATTGGCCCTTTGTAAGGTGGCCAATTATCATTGTCTCTGTCATCATCACTGTCACCACCATCACCGCCACCACCATGTTTGCTCTAGCAGGTAAGAGGCTCAGACATACCTAGTACAGCACATACGGAGATTCTTAAAGTATATTACAGTTTCATATTCTGTGTTCCTTTTCTTTTCCAACTTAACCGTATTTATAACATCATGTGACACATTAAATGCTTTGGGAAATTATTGGGATATTCTGCATAAAATTATAGTAGTTCTGAATTCATGGGTAGTACAAATAAAGGGAAGTGTAAAGGGTCCTTGCCAGGCAAAGTGCTGCCTGCTCTCCATGTACACAACACGTTCTTCTTACTGCAAAACTCAACAACCTCAGTGTCTTATTATATTTTCTCACATCTGAAATTACTTTCCTGACTGATTTGACCCCACTTTGGGGGGACACTTGGGTTTCCAATGTTTATCTAGATTTACAAAATGACTGTTGCTATGCAGCTTGTTTTCTAAGTGTGTAGCTTACAGGTCCAGTAAGCCGTGAAAAGGGTTGTGTTCTTTAAGCATATCTCTTCTTGTGGTGCTGGAAGTAAAGGAGTCCAAGATGCCAGAACTGCAGGAAAACAATGATGTCCAGATTACTGCCCAATGCTTATCAGACTATTACACGAGGGAGAAATCAACACTGATATTTGGGAGTTGTCTCTCCTCTAGCTAGTGTTATTTGACCTGACACAGAAATTACTCTTTGAGGTGGGAGGCTTCTGTAACAAATCTTAAAATTATGGCATTGGCTTAGAGTCTGGAGGTGGTTGGCAAGGAGTCTGATATTGGAAGCCATAAATGTGGTGATACATTTGATTCAATGGCAAAATGTTTGCAGTAATGGTTGTCCATGGTATTCTGAGATGCAGACCAAATATCGGTCACTTGTTGATTTGACCAGGGAATTTCAATAAATGTACGTTGAGAAAAAAATTTCTGGCGAGCAGGTCAGAAATAAAAAAAATAATGGAAAGAAAAAAATACAGACCAGATATTCAAAACCTTGTTGAATTAGGAAACTCAACACTTGTAATCCCTAAAGAGTAAGATATGAGATTAGAGGTGGTTTTGAACTTGAAGTCCAATTTCAGTTGACTGTAACAAGAGAGAAAAGAGACAGAAGTTGTAGTCTATCCACCTGTGTGTCAGGGAGCCTCATGGTAGTTGAATTATGTTCAGGGATCAAGGCAGAAATTTAATCAGGCCAGAAAATTACTTCCAGAAAAGGACCTGAGTGAGGTCCCTGGGACAGAGAAATGATTGGAAGAATGAATTATGTCGGGTGTCTAACAAGTTTTTGAGGGAATTGACAACTAAATAAACTATGTGCCAAAACAAAAAAGACTGATTTTTCAAGAATTGTAATGACTTTCCAGCCCTCCTTTCCCCCCTTTCCACACTACCTACTTCAGATGTGGTCGGTATAGGTGACGAGAAGGGATTATCCACTGTGAGGTGGATACAAGGCCCGCAGAGAAGAATTGTTAAGGGAAGCTCTCTCAGAGAGTAGTATCAGAGCCTAAGAGAGGCAAGGAGGAGGAGGAACACAAAGATTCTCAAACTTTGTTACTGTTTCGTAGGATGGTTCTTCTTTCATCTTTTCCATCTGGTCTTTCTGAGGTATAATGAACAAATTAAATTGGACATATTTACGGTGCATAATGGGATGATTTGACATATGTGTACTTTGTGCAGTGATTATCACCATCGGTCAATTAACACATTAATCACTTCAACATTAACCATTTAAATATGTGTATGTCTGTGTATTTGTGTTTGTGTGTGTGTGTGTGTGTGTGATGAGAATGCTTAAGGTCTATTTTCTGAGCAAGTTTCAACTACACGACTGAGTGTTATTAACTAGACTCACCATGATGTTCCGTAGACTCCTAGAGCTTCTTCATCGTATGATGCAGTCTTGTACCCATTGCTCAACATCTCCTCTTTTGCCGAATCCCTCAGCCCCTGCTGACCACCATTCTAGTCTCTGTTTCTGTGACATCTATGAGTTTGGAAACAGATTCCTAAATAAACAATGGCTCGAAGAAGAAATAACAAAGAAATAGAAAATACGATGGGATGAATGAAAAGGGAAATAAAGCATAGAAGACCTTTGGGGAAAAATGTAATGCAGTGCATAGAGAGCAACTTATGGCTGGAAGCATCTATGTTGCAAAAGATAAAAGATCTCAGATCAGTACCCTGAAAGACATGTATGCATGTCTGTGGGTTTATAAAAATAGGAGACTCCTAACACTAAATAGGGCAAAATAGAAGCAGTGATTTTTCTTAGCAGTTTATTAGATGTGTTCATTTTTAAACAACTTATGTTTTCTCAATTATATATTATATACTGTAATTTCATTTTTATACAAATTTATTATAATATTTAAATAATTTATAGTAGTGAAGATGTGGCTGAGCTTGAGGGAAACGTTAGGTCCTGTTCTTCTGGCACATGCTTATCTGGTGACGCTTCTCAAGTCTCAAGTGTCTTCTCTTTCTCTTCCTCTCCTCTTCATTCTCCTCTTCTTCCTCCTTTTCTATTATAAAATGACATTCCTAAGAAGCTTCCTGATTAATTGCCCAAGACACGTTACTAGGCCAGTTCTTCCTTCAGACTGCAGGTAGAATTATGAAAGATAGGAAAGGATTATTACTAAATGTATGGGCAACATGTCAAAGCACCAACTTGGACAGGTATGTTGTATATATGGGGCAGTGAAGGTAATATGGCAGGTTGAGGGTTCTGGAGGGTTGAAAAGGAAGATCGAGAATAAACAGTGAAAACCTTTTCGTATTACTGTTTTCAAAGCCATAAGACATGTTTGGAAAGAGCAGAAGAAAGCAAGTATATCAGATGAGCCCTAAGTCCATATTTCATCTAGATTTCAGACCTTAGTGCTCTGATCTTCTCTCCACTCCCAACCCCGCTCTCAATCACTTATATGTGATGCTGTGAGTCTTAAATGGTATCTTATATCTATTTTTGGTTTCACACAATTGAAACCTGATATTTACTTATGGAATACAAGGGATTTATTTCCTGATAAAGGAATTTTAAGCACACGACGGCACTCTAGGGAAGTGTTCATGTCAGGTGAGAGGGACATCCTGATTCCATGAAACGTGTGTTCCCACATTCCACAGTAATATAAAGTGAGAGTTGCAACTTTATTTCTAAACCAGACAGGGCCCTTCACCAGCCACGGCCCATCACGAGAAGCTTCAGTGCCCAAGGGGGCAGCAGAGAAAAGAGTAGTGCTCAGGTCCAGGAGAGGAGAGAGGAACTGTAGAGGAACTCTTGACAGCTGAATCTCTGAAAAGGTAGAAATAAGGTATTTGGAGAACATGCTAGGGCACTGGTTCCTGAACTTCAGTTATTTTCTAAAAGTTCATTATATTTGTCATAATTCCACATCAGAGGTGTCATGTAATAATAGTATTTTTTTACTTTAACTTCACTTTATAATAACTTTGAAATGTTTTAATTTAATTGACCATACGTAATCTTGTACATGATAAGCCAGATGAAATATTCAAATTAAATATTGCAATGCATAAATATATATATATACATACAGAAATATGTTACAGAATGTGAGAGAGAGTGAGAGAGAGAGGGAAAGAGAGAGAGAGAGAGAGATTGAGAGAGATAGATTACAATGTTTGGCAAACTCATAATCTGCAGAGCTGAAAGCCTGCTAGAAGCCCATCCAACAGGGTAATCGTCTTTTACCTCGGTGACGGTCAGCCTTGCTATATTGAGGCAGTCCATGGATTGGAAGAGGAATTCCCACCTTATAGAAGGCAACCGCCTTTACTCAGGTCACTGATGTAAATAATAGTCTATGCAAAAGCATCCTTACAGAAACACCCAGAATAATATTTGCCCAGATAACCGGGGTCCATATGCCAGGGAAGCTGACCCATAAATCAACCACCAAACCTTCCTTCCAGCACACTGACAAATTCTATGAAGAAAGTAGAGCAGGAAATAGGCTTATTTGACATATGTTCCACAGTGAGCAAAATGGAAAATGTAAAACGTAGGTTAAAATTTTAACAAACTTATTATTAATCATTAAGAAGTGGTATATGAATGGCAATGAACTTCAGTGACTGCATTTTTAACAAAGGGATATCAGCTTTCTCTGGAATTTACCCCTAGATTTGATGTGAAACAAAACGTGTATTTAAATAATTCGTAACTATTAAATACATATAAAATTAGTGACATGAATGGCATTGCATATTAGATAGGGTTTTCCAAAAATTTCAAAGGGACAGGAAGCCAGAATATTTAAACACTCCTCTGAGGTTTCTTCAAAAGTTGAAGAAATCCAAAGAGGTCCTTTGGGAGAAGTTAGGTAAGAGCAGGTGGTATGTCACGTTTGGGAGGTATGAGTAAAAGGCTTGGTTTGTATTGTAAGTCTAGGTTCTGATCTGCCAGCTGATTGGAATTATGGTAGACGAAACTACGCTCCTAGTGAATTCCTTGTGGCCGGAAGTGAAACAGATTTACAAAGTTCATAAGAATGTGACTGCTGGATGTTCTTAATTTGAAGGAGCAAAGCAGTGAAAGGGGGTCCCTAGAGGTGACCACTTTACTAAACGTATTTCAGTATCACGGTGGGAAGTCATCGGAGATGATCCGCAACCTTCCCTCAGTCCATTTTAGAAGAGGAGAAGAGACTTCACTTAGCAAGCCATGGATCAAGAGGAAATGCATTATAAGAGGGGCTTGAGATAAAGAGAACGGTGTCACCAGGTAGCCAGGCCTTTCTCAAACCAGTATGCACAATAAAATGGCCACCAGTTCAAGTGCAACTAGGCAGGCAGTTTTAGAAGTCAAGGAAGGTGAAAGATAGAAAAGGGTCATCTTCCCCAATCAAGAAACGGAACGTTTGTCTGCAAGTTAGAGGAGCTTCAAAATCCTCCCACTGCCATAAACCACTGAAACGGAGAGCTAAGGCAGGGACTCTGTGAGTCATGAGAACATAATCTAGTGAGGAGATCCTGGCGCAGGACATTTCCTGTTTTCAGAGTCCCTGCCAAGCCAGTTATGGATGGATTTGCATTGGGTTCGGAAATGACTGAACCAAGCCGGTTTTGGTAGCTCCGCTTCCCCCTGGGTGGGGCAGCAAACACCAATAAAAAGAGCCTCTGCTGCACGACAGTGACAGCTATCCTCCTGCTACTCGAGTTCCGATTGACTTTGGAGAACCTGGTGAGTCTGATGCTACAGTTCAACTTCGTTCTCGGGCCCCCGAATGTTGAGTTTATGCTGGAGACCGCAAATTTGATGGGTCCAAAGTTATGATCAAGGGTATAATGTTACTTAGTGGATGGGAACCTGGAATCTGGGCACAATGTTATATTGTATTTACTAGATTTCTGACACCTAGTTTGAATTCCTCTATTGAACAAGAAATTAAAAGGAAATTTTGACACGAAGGGATAAAGAGTAAAGTATTTACCTTTTTCTGTGTCTTTCTCTTGGACCTCTGCGGTGATTTCAGAGGCATTAATCTTAGAAGGTGTGATGCCCTTACATTCATCCTGATTGCCCTTTGCTTTGCACATAAGTAATGCTGTCGGGACCTCATGAGAAAAAATGGTGATAGAAGTTGCTTGTGAGCTTGGCGAGGATTTTAGAACTTGTGACGGCCTTTTTTGAAGATGACGTTTTCAATAAAACAAAAAAGGAAAGAAACCAAAAGAGAAAACACTGCTGGTTTCTTTTAAAAAAAGATATTTTCTTTGGAAATCTTGTATGAGAAGAGAAGGTTGTCTCTGGGCTGATGAATAGATTTGCTAAAGAACGAGAGAGAAGTCAGAAATTCATTAAAAGGTATTAAAGAGATTAAAACCCATATTTTGAGATTGGAGAGATCCTGTCTATTTGAGTTGTCAAAGCTTTGGGTCTTCTTTCTGAAGGAATTCCTTCTGGTGAACGTGGTCATATACTTTCTTTCAGATATTAAGACTCCAGAAAGATGTCTTCTCAAGAGCAGCAGTGCAAGCAGCAGTGCAAGGAGCAGTGCAAGCTACCTCCAGTATGCCCAACTAAGTGCCCTGATCCTTGCTCACCTACCAAGGGTACAGACCCTTGCCCACCTATAAAGTGCCCTGAGAAATGCACTCCTGTGCCACCTCCCGAGCAATGCCAGCAGAAGTGCCCACCCAAGGACAAGTAACAGCTTCAGGTTTTATCTGCCTCTGGAAAGGATAAGGACAATCAGCTCATCTAGTTCCACAGCTCCATCTTCATCTTCTCTTCAAAGCCTATCATGGATACAGGAGAAGCTTTCCACCCTTCAGCCTGCAGTGTGCGTGTGGGGATTCCTGACGGTCAGAGGTTTCCTATCTGAGTCTGCTATGCTGCTTCCCTCTGGGAGGTATCCGAAAAAGCATCCCAGAGCCTCAGAGGGAAGAGCAGTATCTCTCCTCCTGAGCGCCCTCTGAGGATTCTCCCACTGTCTTCTGTGTGTGTCTGTCATCTAGGCAGCGGTTTCTGCCAGATGAGCAATTGTTACTTATCCTCCATTTCCTGAATAAAATACAATTTTTTTTGTGATGGTAAAAGTATTTTGTTTCTTTGAAAACCTGCTTTTAGCAATATCATATCATAATTTTGGTTGATTTCTACCCTTCTTCGATCCAAATTTCAGGCTCTCACAACCAGTGTTATGTGAATTTTGAGTTATATCGATGATTATTTGTATATAATTTCAAATCCAGGTTATTTTCTTAATTATTGCTTGATTGATTTGAGGAACAAATTATTTAACTCCTCAGAAGTTCAATCCCTTTACTAAAATGTGGGGAAAATCACCTTTACAGTGCCAACTGGCTTAGGCATAAAATTTACATGAATGTGTGTAATTCAGTTGCCACAATGCTGGGCACATAATTAGTACTTTGTGAGGTGGCAAGTCATCATTATCTCTGCCATCATCACTGTCACCACCATCACCATGTTTGCCCTAGCAGGAAAGAGGCTCAGACATACCGAGCACAGCACATACGGAGATTCTTAAAGTATATTACACTTTCATATTCTGTGTTCCTTTTCTTTTCCAACTTAACCGTATTTATAACATCATGTGACACATTAAATGCTTTGGGAAATTATTGGGATATTCTGCATAAAATTATAGTAGTTCTGAATTCATGGGTAGTACAAATAAAGGGAAGTGTAAAGGGTCCTTGCCAGGCAAAGTGCTGCCTGCTCTCCATGTACACAACACGTTCTTCTTACTGCAAAACTCAACAACCTCAGTGTCTTATTATATTTTCTCACATCGGAAATTACTTTCCTGACCGATTTGACCCCACTTTGGGGGGACACTTGGGTTTCCAATGTTTATCTAGATTTACAAAATGACTGTTGCTATGCAGCTTGTTTTCTAAGTGTGTAGCTTACAGGTCCAGTAAGCCGTGAAAAGGGTTGTGTTCTTTAAGCATATCTCTTCTTGTGGTCCTGGAAGTAAAGGAGTCCAAGATGCCAGAACTGCAGGAAAACAATGATGTCCAGATTACTGCCCAATGCTTATCAGACTATTACACGAGGGAGAAATCAACACTGATATTTGGGAGTTGTCTCTCCTCTAGCTAGTGTTATTTGACCTGACACAGAAATTACTCTTTGAGGTGGGAGGCTTCTGTAACAAATCTTAAAATTATGGCATTGGCTTAGAGTCTGGAGGTGGTTGGCAAGGAGTCTGATATTGGAAGCCATAAATGTGGTGATACATTTGATTCAATGGCAAAATGTTTGCAGTAATGGTTGTCCATGGTATTCTGAGATGCAGACCAAATATCGGTCACTTGTTGATTTGACCAGGGAATTTCAATAAATGTACGTTGAGAAAAAAATTTCTGGCGAGCAGGTCAGAAATAAAAAAAATAATGGAAAGAAAAAAATACAGACCAGATATTCAAAACCTTGTTGAATTAGGAAACTCAACACTTGTAATCCCTAAAGAGTAAGATATGAGATTAGAGGTGGTTTTGAACTTGAAGTCCAATTTCAGTTGACTGTAACAAGAGAGAAAAGAGACAGAAGTTGTAGTCTATCCACCTGTGTGTCAGGGGGCCTCATGGTAGTTGAATTATGTTCAGGGATCAAGGCAGAAATTTAATCAGGCCAGAAAATTACTTCCAGAAAAGGACCTGAGTGAGGTCCCTGGGACAGAGAAATGATTGGAAGAATGAATTATGTCGGGTGTCTAACAAGTTTTTGAGGGAATTGACAACTAAATAAACTATGTGCCAAAACAAAAAAGACTGATTTTTCAAGAATTGTAATGACTTTCCAGCCCTCCTTTCCCCCCTTTCCACACTACCTACTTCAGATGTGGTCAGTATAGGTGACGAGAAGGGATTATCCACTGTGAGGTGGATACAAGGCCCGCAGAGAAGAATTGTTAAGGGAAGCTCTCTCAGAGAGTAGTATCAGAGCCTAAGAGAGGCAAGGAGGAGGAGGAACACAAAGATTCTCAAACTTTGTTACTGTTTCGTAGGATGGTTCTTCTTTCATCTTTTCCATCTGGTCTTTCTGAGGTATAATGAACAAATTAAATTGGACATATTTACGGTGCATAATGGGATGATTTGACATATGTGTACTTTGTGCAGTGATTATCACCATCGGTCAATTAACACATTAATCACTTCAACATTAACCATTTAAATATGTGTATGTCTGTGTATTTGTGTTTGTGTGTGTGTGTGTGTGTGTGTGTGTGTGTGTGTGTGATGAGAATGCTTAAGGTCTATTTTCTGAGCAAGTTTCAACTACACGACTGAGTGTTATTAACTAGACTCACCATGATGTTCCGTAGACTCCTAGAGCTTCTTCATCGTAT
Source organism: Grampus griseus (assembly GCF_964374135.1). Classification (NCBI taxonomy): domain Eukaryota; kingdom Metazoa; phylum Chordata; class Mammalia; order Artiodactyla; family Delphinidae; genus Grampus; species Grampus griseus. The sequence continues at coordinate 116,533 of NW_028132944.1, read as the reverse complement.
GATGCAGTCTTGTACCCATTGCTCAACATCTCCTCTTTTGCCGAATCCCTCAGCCCCTGCTGACCACCATTCTAGTCTCTGTTTCTGTGACATCTATGAGTTTGGAAACAGATTCCTAAATAAACAATGGCTCGAAGAAGAAATAACAAAGAAATAGAAAATACGATGGGATGAATGAAAAGGGAAATAAAGCATAGAAGACCTTTGGGGAAAAATGTAATGCAGTGCATAGAGAGCAACTTATGGCTGGAAGCATCTATGTTGCAAAAGATAAAAGATCTCAGATCAGTACCCTGAAAGACATGTATGCATGTCTGTGGGTTTATAAAAATAGGAGACTCCTAACACTAAATAGGGCAAAATAGAAGCAGTGATTTTTCTTAGCAGTTTATTAGATGTGTTCATTTTTAAACAACTTATGTTTTCTCAATTATATATTATATACTGTAATTTCATTTTTATACAAATTTATTATAATATTTAAATAATTTATAGTAGTGAAGATGTGGCTGAGCTTGAGGGAAACGTTAGGTCCTGTTCTTCTGGCACATGCTTATCTGGTGACGCTTCTCAAGTCTCAAGTGTCTTCTCTTTCTCTTCCTCTCCTCTTCATTCTCCTCTTCTTCCTCCTTTTCTATTATAAAATGACATTCCTAAGAAGCTTCCTGATTAATTGCCCAAGACACGTTACTAGGCCAGTTCTTCCTTCAGACTGCAGGTAGAATTATGAAAGATAGGAAAGGATTATTACTAAATGTATGGGCAACATGTCAAAGCACCAACTTGGACAGGTATGTTGTATATATGGGGCAGTGAAGGTAATATGGCAGGTTGAGGGTTCTGGAGGGTTGAAAAGGAAGATCGAGAATAAACAGTGAAAACCTTTTCGTATTACTGTTTTCAAAGCCATAAGACATGTTTGGAAAGAGCAGAAGAAAGCAAGTATATCAGATGAGCCCTAAGTCCATATTTCATCTAGATTTCAGACCTTAGTGCTCTGATCTTCTCTCCACTCCCAACCCCGCTCTCAATCACTTATATGTGATGCTGTGAGTCTTAAATGGTATCTTATATCTATTTTTGGTTTCACACAATTGAAACCTGATATTTACTTATGGAATACAAGGGATTTATTTCCTGATAAAGGAATTTTAAGCACACGACGGCACTCTAGGGAAGTGTTCATGTCAGGTGAGAGGGACATCCTGATTCCATGAAACGTGTGTTCCCACATTCCACAGTAATATAAAGTGAGAGTTGCAACTTTATTTCTAAACCAGACAGGGCCCTTCACCAGCCACGGCCCATCACGAGAAGCTTCAGTGCCCAAGGGGGCAGCAGAGAAAAGAGTAGTGCTCAGGTCCAGGAGAGGAGAGAGGAACTGTAGAAGAACTCTTGACAGCTGAATCTCTGAAAAGGTAGAAATAAGGTATTTGGAGAACATGCTAGGGCACTGGTTCCTGAACTTCAGTTATTTTCTAAAAGTTCATTATATTTGTCATAATTCCACATCAGAGGTGTCATGTAACATTAGTTTTTTACTTTAACTTCACTTTATATTAACTTTGAAATGTTTTAATTTAATTGACCACAGGTAATCATGTACATGATAAGCCAGATGAAATATTCAAATTAAATATTGCAATGCATAAATATATATATATACATACAGAAATATGTTACAGAATGTGAGAGAGAGTGAGAGAGAGAGGGAAAGAGAGAGAGAGAGAGAGAGATTGAGAGAGAGAGAGAGATTACAAAGTTTGGCAAACTCAAAATCTGCAGAGCTGAAAGCCTGCTGGAAGCCCATCCAACAGGGTAATCGTCTTTTACCTCGGTGACGGTCAGCCTTGTTCTATTGAGGAGGTCAGTGGATTGGAAGAGCAATTCCCAGCTTAGAGAAGGCAACCGCCTTTACTCAGGCCACTGATGTAAATAATACTCTCTTGCAAAAGCATCCTTACAGAAACACCCAGAATAATGTTTGACCAGTTAACTGGGGACCATATGCCAGGGAAGCTGACCCATAAATTAACCACCAAACCTTCCTTCCAGCACACTGACAAATTCTATGAAGAAAGTAGAGCAGGAAATAAGCTTATTTGACATATGTTCCACAGTGAGCAAAATGGAAAATGTAAAACGTAGGTTAAAATTTTAACAAACTTATTATTAATCATTAAGAAGTTGTATATGAATGGCAATGAACTTCAGTGACTGCATTTTTAATAATGGGATATCAACTTTCTCTGTAATTTACCCTTAGACTTGATGTGAAACAAAACACGTATTTAAATAATTCGTAACAATTAAATACATATAAAATTAGTGACTTGAATGTCATTGCATATTAGATAGGGTTTTCCAAAAATTTCAAAGGAACAGGAAGCCAGAATATTTAAACACGCCTCTGAGCTTTCTTCAAAAGTTGAAGAAATCCAAAGAGGTCCTTTGGGAGAAGTTAGGTAAGAGCAGGTGGTATGTCACGTTTGGGAGGTATGAGTAAAAGGCTTGGTTTGTATTGTAAGTCTAGGTTCTGATCTGCCAGCTGATTGGAATTATGGTAGACGAAACTACGCTCCTAGTGAATTCCTTGTGGCCGGAAGTGAAACAGATTTACAAAGTTCATAAGAATGTGACTGCTGGATGTTCTTAATTTGAAGGAGCAAAGCAGTGAAAGGGGGTCCCTAGAGGTGACCACTTTACTAAACGTATTTCAGTATCACGGTGGGAAGTCATCGGAGATGATCCGCAACCTTCCCTCAGTCCATTTTAGAAGAGGAGAAGAGACTTCACTTAGCAAGCCATGGATCAAGAGGAAATGCATTATAAGAGGGGCTTGAGATAAAGAGAACGGTGTCACCAGGTAGCCAGGCCTTTCTCAAACCAGTATGCACAATAAAATGGCCACCAGTTCAAGTGCAACTAGGCAGGCAGTTTTAGAAGTCAAGGAAGGTGAAAGATAGAAAAGGGTCATCTTCCCCAATCAAGAAACGGAACGTTTGTCTGCAAGTTAGAGGAGCTTCAAAATCCTCCCACTGCCATAAACCACTGAAACGGAGAGCTAAGGCAGGGACTCTGTGAGTCATGAGAACATAATCTAGTGAGGAGATCCTGGCGCAGGACATTTCCTGTTTTCAGAGTCCCTGCCAAGCCAGTTATGGATGGATTTGCATTGGGTTCGGAAATGACTGAACCAAGCCGGTTTTGGTAGCTCCGCTTCCCCCTGGGTGGGGCAGCAAACACCAATAAAAAGAGCCTCTGCTGCACGACAGTGACAGCTATCCTCCTGCTACTCGAGTTCCGATTGACTTTGGAGAACCTGGTGAGTCTGATGCTACAGTTCAACTTCGTTCTCGGGCCCCCGAATGTTGAGTTTATGCTGGAGACCGCAAATTTGATGGGTCCAAAGTTATGATCAAGGGTATAATGTTACTTAGTGGATGGGAACCTGGAATCTGGGCACAATGTTATATTGTATTTACTAGATTTCTGACACCTAGTTTGAATTCCTCTATTGAACAAGAAATTAAAAGGAAATTTTGACACGAAGGGATAAAGAGTAAAGTATTTACCTTTTTCTGTGTCTTTCTCTTGGACCTCTGCGGTGATTTCAGAGGCATTAATCTTAGAAGGTGTGATGCCCTTACATTCATCCTGATTGCCCTTTGCTTTGCACATAAGTAATGCTGTCGGGACCTCATGAGAAAAAATGGTGATAGAAGTTGCTTGTGAGCTTGGCGAGGATTTTAGAACTTGTGACGGCCTTTTTTGAAGATGACGTTTTCAATAAAACAAAAAAGGAAAGAAACCAAAAGAGAAAACACTGCTGGTTTCTTTTAAAAAAAGATATTTTCTTTGGAAATCTTGTATGAGAAGAGAAGGTTGTCTCTGGGCTGATGAATAGATTTGCTAAAGAACGAGAGAGAAGTCAGAAATTCATTAAAAGGTATTAAAGAGATTAAAACCCATATTTTGAGATTGGAGAGATCCTGTCTATTTGAGTTGTCAAAGCTTTGGGTCTTCTTTCTGAAGGAATTCCTTCTGGTGAACGTGGTCATATACTTTCTTTCAGATATTAAGACTCCAGAAAGATGTCTTCTCAAGAGCAGCAGTGCAAGCAGCAGTGCAAGGAGCAGTGCAAGCTACCTCCAGTATGCCCAACTAAGTGCCCTGATCCTTGCTCACCTACCAAGGGTACAGACCCTTGCCCACCTATAAAGTGCCCTGAGAAATGCACTCCTGTGCCACCTCCCGAGCAATGCCAGCAGAAGTGCCCACCCAAGGACAAGTAACAGCTTCAGGTTTTATCTGCCTCTGGAAAGGATAAGGACAATCAGCTCATCTAGTTCCACAGCTCCATCTTCATCTTCTCTTCAAAGCCTATCATGGATACAGGAGAAGCTTTCCACCCTTCAGCCTGCAGTGTGCGTGTGGGGATTCCTGACGGTCAGAGGTTTCCTATCGGAGTCTGCTATGCTGCTTCCCTCTGGGAGGTATCCGAAAAAGCATCCCAGAGCCTCAGAGGGAAGAGCAGTATCTCTCCTCCTGAGCGCCCTCTGAGGATTCTCCCACTGTCTTCTGTGTGTGTCTGTCATCTAGGCAGCGGTTTCTGCCAGATGAGCAATTGTTACTTATCCTCCATTTCCTGAATAAAATACAATTTTTTTTGTGATGGTAAAAGTATTTTGTTTCTTTGAAAACCTGCTTTTAGCAATATCATATCATAATTTTGGTTGATTTCTACCCTTCTTCGATCCAAATTTCAGGCTCTCACAACCAGTGTTATGTGAATTTTGAGTTATATCGATGATTATTTGTATATAATTTCAAATCCAGGTTATTTTCTTAATTATTGCTTGATTGATTTGAGGAACAAATTATTTAACTCCTCAGAAGTTCAATCCCTTTACTAAAATGTGGGGAAAATCACCTTTACAGTGCCAACTGGCTTAGGCATAAAATTTACATGAATGTGTGTAATTCAGTTGCCACAATGCTGGGCACATAATTAGTACTTTGTGAGGTGGCAAGTCATCATTATCTCTGTCATCATCACTGTCACCACCATCACCATGTTTGCCCTAGCAGGAAAGAGGCTCAGACATACCGAGCACAGCACATACGGAGATTCTTAAAGTATATTACACTTTCATATTCTGTGTTCCTTTTCTTTTCCAACTTAACCGTATTTATAACATCATGTGACACATTAAATGCTTTGGGAAATTATTGGGATATTCTGCATAAAATTATAGTAGTTCTGAATTCATGGGTAGTACAAATAAAGGGAAGTGTAAAGGGTTCTTGCCAGGCAAAGTGCTGCCTGCTCTCCATGTACACAACACGTTCTTCTTACTGCAAAACTCAACAACCTCAGTGTCTTATTATATTTTCTCACATCGGAAATTACTTTCCTGACCGATTTGACCCCACTTTGGGGGGACACTTGGGTTTCCAATGTTTATCTAGATTTACAAAATGACTGTTGCTATGCAGCTTGTTTTCTAAGTGTGTAGCTTACAGGTCCAGTAAGCCGTGAAAAGGGTTGTGTTCTTTAAGCATATCTCTTCTTGTGGTCCTGGAAGTAAAGGAGTCCAAGATGCCAGAACTGCAGGAAAACAATGATGTCCAGATTACTGCCCAATGCTTATCAGACTATTACACGAGGGAGAAATCAACACTGATATTTGGGAGTTGTCTCTCCTCTAGCTAGTGTTATTTGACCTGACACAGAAATTACTCTTTGAGGTGGGAGGCTTCTGTAACAAATCTTAAAATTATGGCATTGGCTTAGAGTCTGGAGGTGGTTGGCAAGGAGTCTGATATTGGAAGCCATAAATGTGGTGATACATTTGATTCAATGGCAAAATGTTTGCAGTAATGGTTGTCCATGGTATTCTGAGATGCAGACCAAATATCGGTCACTTGTTGATTTGACCAGGGAATTTCAATAAATGTACGTTGAGAAAAAAATTTCTGGCGAGCAGGTCAGAAATAAAAAAAATAATGGAAAGAAAAAAATACAGACCAGATATTCAAAACCTTGTTGAATTAGGAAACTCAACACTTGTAATCCCTAAAGAGTAAGATATGAGATTAGAGGTGGTTTTGAACTTGAAGTCCAATTTCAGTTGACTGTAACAAGAGAGAAAAGAGACAGAAGTTGTAGTCTATCCACCTGTGTGTCAGGGGGCCTCATGGTAGTTGAATTATGTTCAGGGATCAAGGCAGAAATTTAATCAGGCCAGAAAATTACTTCCAGAAAAGGACCTGAGTGAGGTCCCTGGGACAGAGAAATGATTGGAAGAATGAATTATGTCGGGTGTCTAACAAGTTTTTGAGGGAATTGACAACTAAATAAACTATGTGCCAAAACAAAAAAGACTGATTTTTCAAGAATTGTAATGACTTTCCAGCCCTCCTTTCCCCCCTTTCCACACTACCTACTTCAGATGTGGTCAGTATAGGTGACGAGAAGGGATTATCCACTGTGAGGTGGATACAAGGCCCGCAGAGAAGAATTGTTAAGGGAAGCTCTCTCAGAGAGTAGTATCAGAGCCTAAGAGAGGCAAGGAGGAGGAGGAACACAAAGATTCTCAAACTTTGTTACTGTTTCGTAGGATGGTTCTTCTTTCATCTTTTCCATCTGGTCTTTCTGAGGTATAATGAACAAATTAAATTGGACATATTTACGGTGCATAATGGGATGATTTGACATATGTGTACTTTGTGCAGTGATTATCACCATCGGTCAATTAACACATTAATCACTTCAACATTAACCATTTAAATATGTGTATGTCTGTGTATTTGTGTTTGTGTGTGTGTGTGTGTGTGTGTGTGTGTGTGTGATGAGAATGCTTAAGGTCTATTTTCTGAGCAAGTTTCAACTACACGACTGAGTGTTATTAACTAGACTCACCATGATGTTCCGTAGACTCCTAGAGCTTCTTCATCGTATGATGCAGTCTTGTACCCATTGCTCAACATCTCCTCTTTTGCCGAATCCCTCAGCCCCTGCTGACCACCATTCTAGTCTCTGTTTCTGTGACATCTATGAGTTTGGAAACAGATTCCTAAATAAACAATGGCTCGAAGAAGAAATAACAAAGAAATAGAAAATACGATGGGATGAATGAAAAGGGAAATAAAGCATAGAAGACCTTTGGGGAAAAATGTAATGCAGTGCATAGAGAGCAACTTATGGCTGGAAGCATCTATGTTGCAAAAGATAAAAGATCTCAGATCAGTACCCTGAAAGACATGTATGCATGTCTGTGGGTTTATAAAAATAGGAGACTCCTAACACTAAATAGGGCAAAATAGAAGCAGTGATTTTTCTTAGCAGTTTATTAGATGTGTTCATTTTTAAACAACTTATGTTTTCTCAATTATATATTATATACTGTAATTTCATTTTTATACAAATTTATTATAATATTTAAATAATTTATAGTAGTGAAGATGTGGCTGAGCTTGAGGGAAACGTTAGGTCCTGTTCTTCTGGCACATGCTTATCTGGTGACGCTTCTCAAGTCTCAAGTGTCTTCTCTTTCTCTTCCTCTCCTCTTCATTCTCCTCTTCTTCCTCCTTTTCTATTATAAAATGACATTCCTAAGAAGCTTCCTGATTAATTGCCCAAGACACGTTACTAGGCCAGTTCTTCCTTCAGACTGCAGGTAGAATTATGAAAGATAGGAAAGGATTATTACTAAATGTATGGGCAACATGTCAAAGCACCAACTTGGACAGTTATGTTGTATATATGGGGCAGTGAAGGTAATATGGCAGGTTGAGGGTTCTGGAGGGTTGAAAAGGAAGATCGAGAATAAACAGTGAAAACCTTTTCGTATTACTGTTTTCAAAGCCATAAGACATGTTTGGAAAGAGCAGAAGAAAGCAAGTATATCAGATGAGCCCTAAGTCCATATTTCATCTAGATTTCAGACCTTAGTGCTCTGATCTTCTCTCCACTCCCAACCCCACTCTCAATCACTTATATGTGATGCTGTGAGTTTTAAATGGTATCTTATATCTATTTTTGGTTTCACACAATTGAAACCTGATATTTACTTATGGAATACAAGGGATTTATTTCCTGATAAAGGAATTTTAAGCACACGACGGCACTCTAGGGAAGTGTTCATGTCAGGTGAGAGGGACATCCTGATTCCATGAAACATGTGTTCCCACATTCCACAGTAATATAAAGTGAGAGTTGCAACTTTATTTCTAAACCAGACAGGGCCCTTCACCAGCCACGGCCCATCACGAGAAGCTTCAGTGCCCAAGGGGGCAGCAGAGAAAAGAGTAGTGCTCAGGTCCAGGAGAGGAGAGAGGAACTGTAGAGGAACTCTTGACAGCTGAATCTCTGAAAAGGTAGAAATAAGGTATTTGGAGAACATGCTAGGGCACTGGTTCCTGAACTTCAGTTATTTTCTAAAAGTTCATTATATTTGTCATAATTCCACATCAGAGGTGTCATGTAATAATAGTATTTTTTTACTTTAACTTCACTTTATAATAACTTTGAAATGTTTTAATTTAATTGACCATACGTAATCTTGTACATGATAAGCCAGATGAAATATTCAAATTAAATATTGCAATGTATAAATATATATATATATATATATATACACATATAGAAAGAGAGAGAGAGAGAGAGAGAGAAATGTGTTACCGAAAGTGAGAGACAGTGTGAGAGAGAGAGAAAGAGAGAGAGAGAGAGAGAGATTGAGAGAGAGAGAGAGATTACAAAGTTTGGCAAACTCAAAATCTGCAGAGCTGAAAGCCTGCTGGAAGCCCATCCAACAGGGTAATCGTCTTTTACCTCGGTGACGGTCAGCCTTGTTCTATTGAGGAGGTCAGTGGATTGGAAGAGCAATTCCCAGCTTAGAGAAGGCAACCGCCTTTACTCAGGCCACTGATGTAAATAATACTCTCTTGCAAAAGCATCCTTACAGAAACACCCAGAATAATGTTTGACCAGTTAACTGGGGACCATATGCCAGGGAAGCTGACCCATAAATTAACCACCAAACCTTCCTTCCAGCACACTGACAAATTCTATGAAGAAAGTAGAGCAGGAAATAGGCTTATTTGACATATGTTCCACAGTGAGCAAAATGGAAAATGTAAAATGTAGGTTAAAATTTTAACAAACTTATTATTAATCATTAAGAAGTTGTATATGAATGGCAATGAACTTCAGTGACTGCATTTTTAATAATGGGATATCAACTTTCTCTGTAATTTACCCTTAGACTTGATGTGAAACAAAACACGTATTTAAATAATTCGTAACTATTAAATACATATAAAATTAGTGACTTGAATGTCATTGCATATTAGATAGGGTTTTCCAAAAATTTCAAAGGAACAGGAAGCCAGAATATTTAAACACTCCTCTGAGGTTTCTTCAAAAGTTGAAGAAATCCAAAGAGGTCCTTTGGGAGAAGTTAGGTAAGAGCAGGTGGTATGTCACGTTTGGGAGGTATGAGTAAAAGGCTTGGTTTGTATTGTAAGTCTAGGTTCTGATCTGCCAGCTGATTGGAATTATGGTAGACGAAACTACGCTCCTAGTGAATTCCTTGTGGCCGGAAGTGAAACAGATTTACAAAGTTCATAAGAATGTGACTGCTGGATGTTCTTAATTTGAAGGAGCAAAGCAGTAAAAGGGGGTCCCTAGAGGTCAACACTTTACTAAACGCATTTCAGTATCACGGTGGGAAGTCATCGGAGATGATCCGCAACCTTCCCTCAGTCCATTTTAGAAGAGGAGAAGAGACTTCACTCAGCAAGCCATGGATCAAGAGGAAATGCATTATGAGAGGGGCTTGAGGTAAAGAGAATGGTGTCACCAGGTAGCCAGGCCTTTCTCAAACCAGTATGCACAATAAAATGGCCACCAGTTCAAGTGCAACTAGGCAGGCAGTTTTAGAAGTCAAGGAAGGTGAAAGATAGAAAAGGGTCATCTTCCCCAATCAAGAAACGGAACGTTTGTCTGCAAGTTAGAGGAGCTTCAAAATCCTCTCACTGCCATAAACCACTGAAACGGAGAGCTAAGGCAGGGACTCTGTGAGTCATGAGAACATAATCTAGTGAGGAGATCCTGGCGCAGGACATTTCCTGTTTTCAGAGTCCCTGCCAAGCCAGTTATGGATGGATTTGCATTGGGTTCGGAAATGACTGAACCAGGCCGGTTTTGGTAGCTCCGCTTCCCCCTGGGTGGGGCAGCAAACACCAATAAAAAGAGCCTCTGCTGCACGACAGTGACAGCTATCCTCCTGCTACTCGAGTTCCGATTGACTTTGGAGAACCTGGTGAGTCTGATGCTACAGTTCAACTTTGTTCTCGGGCCCCCGAATGTTGAGTTTATGCTGGAGACCGCAAATTTGATGGGTCCAAAGTTATGATCATGGGTATAATGTTACTTAGTGGATGGGAACCTGGAATCTGGGCACAATGTTATATTGTATTTACTAGATTTCTGATACCTAGTTTGAATTCCTCTATTGAAAAAGAAATTAAGAGGAAATTGTGACATGAAGGGATAAAGAGTAAAGTATTTACCTTTTTCTGTGCCTTTCTGTTGGACCTCTGCTGTGATTTCAGAGGCATTAATCTTAGAAGGTGTGATGCCCTTACATTCATCCTGATTGCCTTTTGCTTTGTGCATAAGTAATCGTGTCGGGACCTCATGAGAAAAAATGGTGATAGAAATTTCTTGTGATCTTGCCCAGGATGTTAAAATTTGTGATGGCCTTGTTTTGTAGATGATGTTTTCATTAAGAAAAAAGGAAGAAAGAAACAAAAAGAGAAAGCATTGCTTGTTTCCTTTAAAAAAAGATATTTTGGGGCTTCCCTGGTTGCGCAGTTGTTGAGAGCCTGCCTGCCGATGCAGGGGACGCGGGTTCGTGCCCCGGTCCAGGAGGATCCCACATGCCGCGGAGCGGCTGGGCCTGTGCCGCTGAGCCTGTGCGTCCGGAACCTGTACTCCGCAACGGGAGAGGCTGCAACAGTGAGAGGCCCGTGTACCGCTAAAAAAAAAAAAGAAAAGATTTTTTTTGGAAATGTTGTATGAGAAAAGAGAAGGTTGTCTCTGGGCTGATGAATAGTTTTGCTAAAGAATGAGAGAGAAGTCAGAAATTCATTAAAATGTATTAAAGAGATTAAAACCCATACTTTGAGATTGGAGAGATACTGTCTATTTGACTTATAAAAGCTTTGGCTCTTCTTTCTGAAGGAATTCCTTCTTGTGAACATGGTCATATACTTTCTTTCAGATATTAAGACTCCAGAAAGATGTCTTCTCAAGAGCAGCAGTGCAAGCAGCAGTGCAAGCTACCTCCAGTGTGCCCAGCTAAGTGCCCTGAACCTTGCTCACCTACCAAGTGTACAGACCCTTGCCCACCTATAAAGTGCACTGAGAAATGCACTCCTGTGTTACCTCCCCAGCAATGCCAGCAGAAGTGCCCACCGAAGAACAAGTAACAGCTTCAGGTTTTGTCTGTCTCTGGAAAGGATTAGGACAATCGGCTTACCTAGTTCCACAACCCCACCTTCATCTTTTCTTCAAAGCCCATCATGGATACAGAAGAAATTTTCCACCCTTCAGCTGGCAGTGTGCGTATGGTGATTCCTGACAATCAGAGTTTCCCTATCTGAAGCTACTATACCATTTCCCCTTGGAGATCCCTGAGAAAGCACCCAAGAGCCTCAGGAGGAAAAGCTGTATCTCTCCTCCTTGGTGCCCTCTGAGGATTTTCTCGCTGTCTTCTGTGTCTGTCTCTCACCTGGGCAGGTTTTACCAGATGAGCAATTGTTACTTATCCTCCATGTCCTGAATAAAATGCAATCCTTTTGTGTGATGGTAAAGATACTTTCTTTCTATTAAAACCTGCTTTTAGTAATATCACATCATAATTTTGGTTGATTTCTATCTTTCTTTGATCCCAATTTTCAGGTCCTCACTATCATTTTCATCTGAATTTAGAGTGACATTGATGATTTTTTGTATATAATTTCAAATCCTGGTTATTTTCCTAATTACTGTTTGATTGATTTGAGGAACAAACTGTTTAATGCCACAGAAGTTCAATCCCTTTACTAAAATGTGGGGAAAATCACCTTTACAGTGCCTACTTGCTTAGGCATAAAATTTACATGAATGTGTGTCATTCAGTTGCCACAATGCCGGGCACATAACTGGCACTTTGTGAGTGGCCAATCAACATTGTCTCTGTCATCATCAGTGTCACCACTATAACCACCATCACCATGTTTGCTCTAGCAGGAAAGAGGCTCAGACATACCTAGTACAGCACATACGGAGATTCTTAAACTATATTCCCTTTCATATTCTCTGTTCCTTTTCTTTTCCAACTTAACTGTATTTATAATGTGATATGACACATTAAATGCTTTGGGAAATTATTGGGATATTCTGCATAAAATTATAGTAGTTCTGTATTCATGGGTAGTACAAATAATGCGAAGTTTAAAGGGTCCTTACCTGGCAAAGTGCTGCCTGCTCTCCATGTGCACAACATGCTCTTCTTATGGCAAAACTCAACAACCTCAGTGTCTTATTATATTTTTTCACGTCTGAAATTACTTTCCTGACCGATTTGACCCCACTTTGGGGGGACACTTGGGTTTCCAATGTTTATCTAGATTTACAAAATGACTGTTGCTATGCAGCTTGTTTTCTAAGTGTGTAGCTTACAGGTCCAGTAAGCCGTGAAAAGGGTTGTGTTCTTTAAGCATATCTCTTCTTGTGGTCCTAGAAGTAAAGGAGTCCAAGATGCCAGAACTGCAGGAAAATAAAGATGTCCAGATTACTGCCCAACGCTTATCAGACTATTATACGAGGGAGAAATCAACACTGATATTTGGGAGTTGTCTCTCCTCTAGCTAGTGTTATTTGACCTGACACAGAAATTACTCTTTGAGGTGGGAGGCTTCTGTAACAAATCTTAAAATTATGGCATTGGCTTAGAGTCTGGAGGTGGTTGGCAAGGAATCTGATATTGGAAACCTTAAATGTGGTGATACATTATATTCAATGGCAAAATGTTTGCAGTAATGGTTGTCCATGGTATCCTGAGAGGCAGACCAAATGTTGGTCACTTCTTGACTTGACCAGTGTATTTCAAGAGACATATGTCAGGAAAAACTTCTGGTTGGCAGGTCAGAAATAAAAGAAAAATAGAAAGAAAAATTACTGCCGAGATATTCAAAACCTTGTTGAATTAGGAAACTCAACACTTGTAATCCCTAAAGTGTAAGATATGAGATTAGAAGTGGTTTTGAACTTGAAGTCCAATTTCAGTTGACTGTAACAACAGAGGAAAGAGACAGAAGTTGTAGTCTTTCCATCTGTGTGTCAGGGAGCCTCATTGTAGTTGAATTATGTTCAGGACCAAGGCAGCAATTTATCAGGCCAGAAAATTACTTCCAGAAAAGGACCTGAGTGAGGTCCCTGGGACATACATAAGATTGGAGGACATAATTATGTGGGGTGCCTAATAAGTTTCTGAGGGAATTGACAACTAATTAAACTATGTGCCAAAATGAAAAAGACTGATTTTTCAAGAATTGTTACGACTTTCCAGCTCTCCTTTCCCCACTTTTCACCCTACCTACTTCAGATGTGGTCAGTATAGGTGACTAGAAGGGACAGTCCACTTTGAGTTGGATACAAGGCCTACAGAGAATAATTGATAGGGGAAACTCTCTCAGAGAATAGTATCTGTGCCTAAGAGAGGCAAGGAGGAGAAGGAACACAAAGATTCTCAAACTTTGTTACTGCTTTGTATGATGGTTCTTCTTTCATCTTTTCCTTCTGGTATTTTTGAGGTATAATTGACAAATTAAATTGGACATATTTACAGTGCATAATGGGATGATTTGACATATGTGTACTTTGTGCAGTGATTACCACCATCGGTCACTTAATACATTAATCACTTCAACATTAACCATTTAAATATGTGTATGTCTGTGTATTTGTGTGTGTGTGTGTTTGTGTGATGAGAATGCTTAAGGTCTATTTTCTGAGCAAGTTTCAACTACACAACCGAGAGTTGTTAACTAGACACCCCATGATGTTCCATAGACTCCCAGAGCTTCTTCATCATATGACTGCAGGCTTGTACCCATTGCCCAACATCTCCTCTTTTGCCGAACCCCTCAGCCCCTGCTGACCACCATTCTACTGTGTTTCTGTGATATCTATGAGTTTGGAAACACATTCCAAATAAACAATGGCTTGAAGAAGAAATAACAAATAAATAGAAAATACTTTGGGATGAATGAAAATGCAAAGAAAACGGAGAAGAGCTTTAGGGATAAATGTAATGCAGCATATAGAGAGCAATTTTCCACTAGAGGCATCTATGTTGCAAAAGATAAAAGACCTCAAATCAGTAACCTGAAAGACATGTATGCATGTCTGTGGGTTTATGAAAATAGAAAACTTCTAACACTCAATACAACAAAATATAAACAGTGATTTTTCTTGGCCATTTATTAGATGTGTTCATTTGTGAACAACTTTATGTTTTCCCAGTTGTATATTATATGCTGTAATTTTATTTTTATTACTATTTATTATAATATTTTAATATTTTATAGTAGTGAAGATGTGGCTGAGCTGGAGGGAAAGATTAGGTCCGGGTCTTCTGTCACATGCTTAGCTGGTGACTGTTTCTCAGGTCTCAAGTGTCTCTTCTTTCTCTTCCTCTCCTCTACATTTTCTTCTTCTTCTTCCTTTCCCATTATAAAACCACATTCCTAAGAGGCTTCCTGATTATTTGCCCAAGAAAAGTTACTAGACAAGTTCTTCCTTCAGACTGCAGGTAGTATTATGAAAGATATTAAAGGATTATTACTAAATGCATGGGCAACATGTCAAAGTACCAAATTGGACAGTTAAGTTGTATATATTGGACAGTGAAAGTAATATGGCAGGTTGAGTGTTCTGGAAGGATGAAAAAGAAGACAGAGAATAAACAGTAGAAAACTTCTTTTTTTCTTTTAACATGTTTATTGGAGTATAATTGCTTTTCAATGGTGTGTTATTTTCTGCATTATAACCAAGTTAATCAGGAATACATATACATATATCCCCAGATGTCTTCCGTCTTGGGTCTCCCTTCCTCCCACCCTCCCTATCCCACCCCTCTAGTTTATCAGAAGGCAGTGAGTTGATCTCTCTGTGCTTTGGGTCTTCTTCCCACCAGCTATCAGTTTTACCTTTGGTAGTGTATATATGTACTTCCCACTCTATCTCTTTGTCCCAGCTTACCCTCTGCCCTCCCCATGTTCTCAAGTCCATTCTCTAGTAGGTCTGTTCCTTTATCCCTGTCCTGCCCCTAGATTCTTCATTACCTTTTTTTTTTTTTTTAGATCCATATGCATGTGTCAGCATACAGTATTTGTTTTTTCCCTTTCTGACTTACTTCACTCTGTATGAGAAACTGTAGTTCTATCCACGTGACTACAAATAACTCAATTTCATTGTTTTATATGGCTGAATAATATTCCATTGTATATATGTGCCACATCTTCTTTATCCATTCATCTGTCGTTGGACACTTAGGTTGCTTCCATGTCCTGGCTATTGTAAATAGAGCTGCAATGAATATTGTGTTACATGACTCTTTTTCAATTATGGTTTTCTCAGGATATATGCCCCGTTGTGGGATTGCTGGGTGTTATGTTAGTGCTAGTTTTAGATTTTCAAGGAACCTCCATACTGATCTCCATATTGGCTGTATAAATTTACATTCGCCCCAACAGTGCAAGAGGGTTTCCTCTTCTCCTCACCCTCTCCAGCGTTTATTGTTTGTACTCATTTTCATGATGGCCATTCTGAGTGATGTGAGTTGATATCTCCTTATTGTTTTGATAAGCATTTTTCTAATGATTAATGATATTGAGCATTCTTTCATGTGTTTGTTGGCAACATAATTATCTTCTTTGGAGAAATGTCTATTTAGGTCTTCTGCCTCATTTTGGATTGTTTGTTTTTTTGATATAAAGCTGCATGAGTTGCTTGTAAAGTTTGGAAATTAATCCTTTGTCAGTTTCCTCATTTGGAAATATTTTCTCCCATTCTGAGGTTTGTCTTTTTGTCTTGTTTATGGTTCCCTTTGCTGTGCAAAAGCTTTTAGTTTCATTACATTCCATCTGTTTCTTTTTTGTTTTATTTCCATTTCTCTAGGAGGTGGGTAAAAGGGATCTTGCTGTGATTTATGTCATAGAGTGTTCTGCCTCTTTTTTCTCTAAGAGTTTGATAGTGTCTGGCATTATATTTAGGTCTTTAATCCATTTTGAATGTATTTTTGTGTATGGTGTTAGGGAGTGTTCTAATTTCCTTCTTTTACATGTGCTGTCCAGTTTTCCCAACACCAGTTATTGAAGAGGCTGCCTTATCTCCATTGTATATTCTTGCTTCCTTTATCAAAAATAAGGTGACCATATGTGCACGAGTTTATGTCTGGGCTTTCTATTCTGTACCATTCATCTATATTTCTGTTTTTGTGCCATACTGTCTTGATTACTGTAACGTTGTAGTATAGTCTGGAGTCAGGAACTTGATTCCTCCAACTCTGTTTTTCTTTCTCAAGATTGCCTTGGCTATTCAGGGTCTTTTGTGTTTCCATACAAATTGTGACATTTTTTGTTCTAGTTCTGTGAAAAATGCTGGTGGTAGTTTGGTCGAGATTGCATTGAATATGTAGAGTGCTTTGGGTAGTATAGTCAGTTTCATAATGTTGCTTCTTGCAATCCAAGAACATGGAATATCTCTCCCTCTGTTTCTATCATCTTTAATTTCCTTCATCAGTGTATTCTAGTTTTCTGCATACAGGTCTTTTGTCTCCTGGGTAGGTTTATTCCTAGGTGTTTTATTCTTTTGGTTGCAATGGTAAATGACAGTGTTTTCTTAATTTCACTTTCAGATTTTTGATCATTGGTGTATAGGAATGCCAGAGATTTCTGTGCATTAATTTTGTATCCTGCTACTTTACCAAATTCATTGATTAGTTCTAGTAGTTTTCTGGTATCATGTTTAGGATTCTCTATGTAGTGTATCATGTCATCTGCAAACAGTGAGAGCTTTACTTCTTCTTTTCCGATTTGGATTCCTTTTATTTGTTTTTCTCCTCTGATTGCTGTGGTTAAAACTTCCAAAACAATATTGAATAATAGTGGCGAGAATGGGTAACCTTGTCTTGTTCCCGATCTTAGTGGAAATGGTTTTATTTTTTCACCATTGAGGACGATGTTGGCTGTGGGTTTGTCATATATGCCCATATGATGTTGAGGAACGTTCCCTGTATGCCTACTTTCTGGAAGGTTTTTTTAATGACAAATGGGTGTTGAAAGCTTTTTCTGCATCTACTGAGATGATCATATGGTTTTCATTCTTCAATTTGTCTATATGGTGTATGATATTGATTGATTTGCGTATATATATATAATATTTTACATCTTTATTGGAGTATAATTGCTTTACAATGGTGTGTTAGTTTCTGCTTTATAACAAAGTGAATCAGTTGTACATATACATATGTTCCCGTATCTCTTCCCTCTTGGGTCTCCCTCCCTCCCACCCTCCTTATCCCACCTTTCTAGGTGGTCACAAAGCACCGAGTTGATTTCCCTGTGCTATGTGACGGTTTCCCACTAGCTATCTATTTTATGTTTGGTAGTGTAAATATGTCCATGCCACTCTCTCACTTTGTCACAGCTTACCCTTCCCCCTCCCCATAACCTCAAATCCATTCTCTAGTAGGTCTGGGTCTTTACTCCTATCTTACCCCTAGGTTCTTCATGACATTTTTTTTTCTTAGATTCCACGTGTATGTGTTAGCATAAGGTATTTGTCTTTCTCTTTCTGACTTACTTCACTCTGTATGACAGACTCTAGGCTCATCCACCTCACTACAAATAACTCAATTTTGTTTCTTCTTATGGCTGAGAAATATTCCATTGTTTATATGTGCCACATCTTCTTTATCCATTAATCCGATGATGGACACTTAGGTTGTTTCCATCTCCTGGATATTGTAAATAGAGCTGCAATGAACATTTTGGTACATGACTCTTTTTGAATTATGGTTTTCTTAGGGTATATGCCTAGTAGTGGGATTGCTGGTTCATATGGTAGTTCTATTTGTAGTTTTTCAAGGAACCTCCATACTGTTCTCCATAGTGGGTGTTCCAATTCACATCCCACCAGCAGTGCAAGAGTTTTCCCTTTTCTCCACACCCTCTCCAGCATTTATTGTTTCTAGATTTTTTGATGATGGCCATTCTGACTGGTGTGAGATGATATCTCATTGTAGTTTTGATTTGCATTTCTCTAATGATTAATGATGTTGGGCATTCTTTCATGTGTTTGTTGGCAATCTGTATATCTTCTTTGGAGAAATGTCTATTTAGGTCTTCTGACCATTTTTGGATTGGGTTTTTTGTTTTTTTGTTATTGAGCTGCATGTGCTGCTTGTAAATTTTGGAGATTAATCTTTTCTCAGTTGCTTCATTTACAAATATTTTCTCCTATGCTGAGGGTTGTATTTTTGTCTTGTTTATGGTTTCCTTTGCTGTGCAAAAGCTTTGAAGTTTCATTAGGTCTCATTTGTTTATTTTTGTTTTTATTTCCATTTCTCTAGGAGGTGGGTCGAAAAGGATCTTGCTGTGATTTATGTCAGAGTTTCCTGGCTATGTTTTCCTCTAAGAGTTTGATAGTTTCTTGCCTTACATTTAGGTCTTTAATCCATTTTGAGCTTATTTCTGTATATGGTGTTATGCAGTGTTCTAATCTCATACTTTTACATGTACGTGTCTAGCTTTGCCATCACCACTTATTGAAGAGGCTGTCCTTTCTCCACTGTACTTTCCTGCCACCTTTATCAAAGATAAGGTGACCATATATGCGTGGGTTTATCTCTGGGCTTTCTATCATGTTCCATTGATCTATATTTCTGCTTTTGTGCCAGTAGCATACTGTCTTGATTACTGTAGATTTGTAGTATAGTCTGAAGTCAGGGAGCCTGATTCCTCCAGCTCCGTTTTTTTGTTCTCAAGGTTGCTTTGGCTATTCGGGGTCTTTTGTGTTTCCATACAAATTGTGAAATTTTTTGTTCTAGTTCTGTGAAAAATGCCAGTGGTAATTTGATAGGGTTTGCATTGAATCTGCAGATTGTTTTGGGTAGTAGAGATATTTTCACAATGTTGATTCTTCCAATCCAAGAACATGGTATATCTCTCCATCTATTTGTATCATCTTTTATTTCTTTCATCCGTGTTTTATAATTTTCTGCATACAGGTATTTGTCTCCTTAGGTAGGTTTATTCCTAGATATTTTACTCTTTTTGTAGCAATGGTAAATGGGAGTGTTTTCTTGATTTCACTTTCAGATATTTCATCATTAGTGTATAGGAATGCCAGAGATTTCCGTGAATTAATTTTGCATCCTGTGACTTTCCAAAATTCATTGATTAGCTCTAGTAGTTTTGTGGTAGCATCTTTAGGATTCTCTATGTCTAGTATCATGTCATCTGCAAACACTGACAGTTTTCTTCTTCTTTTCTGATTTGGATATCTTTTATTTCCTTTTCTTCTTTGATTGCTGTGGCTAAAACTTCCAAAACTATGTTGAATAATAGTGGTGAGAGTTGGAAACCTTGTCTTGTTCCTGATCTTAGTGGAAATGGTTTCAGTTGTTCACTATTGAGGACGATGTTGGCTGTGGGTTTGTCATATATGGCCTTTGTTATGTTGAGGAAAGTTCCCTCTATGACTACTTTCTGCAGGATTTTTATCATAAATGGGTGTTGAATTTTGTTGAAAGCTTTCTCTGCATCTATTGAGATGATCATATAGTTTTCTCCTTCAATTTGTTAATATGGTGTATCACATTGATTGATTTGCGTATATTGAAGAATCCTTGAATTCCTGGAAAAAACGCCACCTGATTATGGTGTATGATCCTCTTAATGTGCTGTTGGATTCTGTTTGCTAGTATTTGGTTGAGGACTTTTTCATCTATGTTCATCAGTTATATTGGCCTGTAGTTTTCTTTCTTTGTGACATCCTTATCTGGTTTTGGTATCAGGGTGATGGTGGTCTCGTAGAATGAGTTTGGGGGTGTTCCTCCCGCTGCTATATTTTGGAAGAGTTTGAGAAGGATAGGTGTTAGCTCTTCTCTAAATGTTTGATAGAATTTGCCTGTGAAGTCATCTGGTGCATGGCTTTTGTTTGTTTGAAGATTTTTAATCACAGTTTCAATTTCAGTGCTTGTGATTGGTCTGTTCATATTTTCTATTTCTTCCTGATTCAGTCTTGGCAGGTTGTGCATTTCTAAGAATTTGTCCATTTCTTCCAGGTTGTCCATTTTATTGGCATAGAGCTGCTTGTAGTAATCTCTCATGATCTTTTGTATTTCTGTAGCATCAGTGGTTACTTCTCCTTTTTCATTTCCAATTCTATTGATTTGAGTCTTCTCCCTTTTTTTCTTTGATGAGTCTGGCTAATGATTTATCAATTTTGTTTATCTTCTCAAAGAACCAGCTTTTAGTTTTATTAATCTTTGCTATCATTTCCTTCATTTCTTTTTCATTTATTCCTGATCTGATCTTTATGCTTCCTTTCCTTCTGCTAAGTTTGGGGTTTTTTTGGTTCTTCTTTCTCTAATTGCTTTAGGTGCAAGGTTAGGTTGTTTATTCGACATGTTTCCTGTTTCTTAAGGTAGGATTGTATTGCTATAAACTTCCCTCTTAGAACTGCTTTTGCTGCATCCCATAGGTTTAGGTTCGTTGTGTCTCCATTGTCATTTGTTTCTAGGTATTTTTTGATTTTCTCTTTGATTTATTCAGTGATCACTTCGTTATTAAGTAGTGTATTGTTTAGCTTCGATGTGTTTGTATTTTTTACAGATCTTTTTCTGTAATTGATATTTAGTCTCATAGAATTGTGGTCCGAAAGATACTTGCTGCAATTTCAATTTTCTTATATTTACCGTGGCTTGATTTGTGACCCAAGATATGATCTATCCTGGAGAATGTTCCATGAGCACTTGAGAAAAATGTTTATTCTTTTGTTCTTGGATAGAATGTCCTATGAATATCAATTATCTCCATCTTGTTTTAAATAATTATAATAAATAATATATAAAGCAATTAATAAATCAAATATAAATAATTAATAAATCAATTAAGTCCATCGTTGCTTGTTTCCTCTTTATTTTCATTTTGGATGATCTGTCCATTGGTGAAAGTGGAGTGTTAAAGTCCCCTACTATGAGTGTGTTACCATCAATTTCCCCTTTTATGGCTGTTAGTATTTGCCTTATGTATTGAGGTGCTCCTATTAGGTGTATAAATATTTACAATTGTAATATCTTCTTCTTGGATCAATCGTTTGATCATTATGTAGTGTCCTTCTTTGTCTCTTATAATAGTCTTTATTTTGAAGTCTATTTTGTCTGATATGAGAATAGCTACTACAGCTTCCTTTTTTATTTTTTAACATCTTTATTGGGGTATAATTGCTTTGCAATGGTGTGTTAGTTTCTGCAAAGTGAATCAGTTATACAAATACATATTTTTCCATATCTCTTCCCTCTTGCATCTCCCTCCCTCCCACCCTCCCTATCTCACCCCTCCAGGTGGTCACAAAGCACCAAGCTGATCTCCCTGTGCTATGTGGCTGCTTCCCACTAGCTATCAACCTTACGTTTGCTAGTGAATATATGTCCATGCCTCTCTCTCGCTTTGTCACAGCGCACCCTTCCCCGTGCCCATATCCTGAAATCTGTTCTCCAGTAAGTCTGTGTCTTTATTCCTGTCTTACCCCTAGGTTCTTCATGACATTTTTTTTTCTTAAATTCCATATATATGTGTTAACATACGGTATTTGTCTTTCTCTTTCTGACTTACTTCACTCTGTGTGACAGACTCTAGGTCTATCCACTTCATTACAAATAGCTCAATTTAGTTTATTTTTATGGCTGAGTAATATTCCATTGTATATATGTGCCACATCTTCTTTATCCATTCATCTGATGATGGACACGTAGGTTGTTTCCATCTCTGGGATACTGTAAATAGAGCTGCAATGAACATTTTAGTACATGACTCTTTTTGAATTTCGGTTTTCTCAGGGTATATACCCAGTAGTGGGATTGCTGGGTCATATGGTAGTTTTATTTGTAGTTTTTTAAGGAACTGCCAATCTGTTCTCCATAGTGGCTGTACCAATTCACATTACCACCAGCAGTGAAAGAGTGTTCCTTTTACTCCACACCCTCTCCAGCATTTATTGTTTCTAGATTTTTTGATGATGGCCATTCTGACTGGTGTGAGATGATATCTCATTGCAGTTTTGATTTGCATTTCTCTAATGATTAATGATGTTGAGCATTCTTTCATGTGTTTGTTGGCAGTCTGTATATCTTCTTTGGAGAAATGTCTATTTAGGTCTTCTGATCATTTCTGGATTGGGGTGTTTGTTTTTTTGTTATTGAGCTGCATGAGCTGCTTGTAAATTTTGGAAATTAATCCTTTGTCAGTTGTTTCATTTGCAAATATTTTCTCCCATTCTGAGGGTTGTCTTTTGGTCTTGTTTATGGTTTCCTTTTCTGTGCAAAAGCTTTGAAGTTTCAATAGGTCCCATTTGTTTATTTTTGTTTTTATTTCCATTTCTCTAGGAGGTGGGTCAAAAAGGATCTTGCTGTTATTTATGTCATAGAGTGTTCTGCCTATGTTTTCCTCTAAGAGTTTGATAGTTTCTTGCCTTACATTTAGGTCTTTAATCCATTTTGAGCTTATTTCTGTATATGGTGTTATGCAGTGTTCTAATCTCATACTTTTACATGTACGTGTCCAGCTTTGCCATCACCACTTATTGAAGAGGCTGTCCTTTCTCCACTGTACTTTCCTGCCACCTTTATCAAAGATAAGGTGACCATATATGCGTGGGTTTATCTCTGGGCTTTCTATCCTGTTCCATTGATCTATCTTTCTGTTTTTGTGCCAGCATCATGCTGTCTTGATTACTGTAGGTTTATAGTATAGTCTGAAGTCAGGGAGCCTGATTCCTCCAGCTCCATTTTTCGTTCTCAAGATTGCTTTGGTTATTCGGGGTCTTTTGTGTTTCCATACAAATTGTGAAATTTTTTGTTCTAGTTCTGTGAAAAATGCCAGTGGTAATTTGATAGGGTTTGCATTGAATCTGCAGATTGTTTTGGGTAGTAGAGTCAATTTCACAATGTTGATTCTTCCAATCCAAGAACATAGTATATCTCTCCATCTCTTTGTATCATCTTTAATTTCTTTCATCAGTGTCTTATAATTTTCTGCATACAGGTCTTTTGTCTCCGTAAGTAGGTTTATTGCTAGATACTTTATTCCTTTTGTTGCAATGGTAAATGGGAGTGTTTTCTTGATTTCACTTTCAGATTTTTCACCATTAGTGTATAGGAATGCAAGAGATTTCTGTGCATTAATTTTGTATCCTGCAACTCTACCAAATTCATTGATTAGCTCTAGTAGTTTTCTGGTAGCATCTTTACGATTCTCTATGTCTAGTATCATGTCATCTGCAAACAGTGACAGTTTTACTTCTTATTTTCTGATTTGGATTCCTTTTATTTCATTTTCTTCTCTGATTGCTGTGGCTAAAACTTCCATAAGTATGTTGAGTAAGAGTGGTGAGAGTGGGCAACCTTGTCTTGTTCCTGATCTTAGTGGAAATGCTTTCAGTTTTTCACCATTGAGGATGATGTTTGCTGTGGGCTTGTCATATATGGCCTTTATTATGTTGAGGAAAGTTCTCTCTGTGCCTACTTTCTGCAGGGTTTTTATTATAAATGCGTGTTGAATTTTGTTGAAAGCTTCTTCTGCATGTATTGAGATGATCATATGGTTTTTCGTCTTCAATTTGTTAATATGGTTTATCACGTTGATTGATTTGCGTATATTGAAGAATCCTTGCATTCCTGGAATAAACTCCACTTGATAATGGTTTATGATACTTTTAATGTGCCGATGGATTCTGTTTGCTAGTATTTTGTTGAGGATTTTTGCATCTATGTTCATCAATGATATTGGCCTGTAGTTTTCTTTCTTTGTGACATCCTTGTCTGGTTTTGGTATCAAGGTGATGGAGACCTCGTAGAATGAATCTGGTCCTTGGCTTTTGTTAGTTGGAAGAATTTTAATCACAGTTTCAATTTCAGTGCTTGTGCTTGGTTTGTTCAAATTTCCTATTTCTTCCTGATTCAGTCTTGGCAGGTTGTGCATTTCTAAGAATTTGTCCATTTGTTCCACGTTGTCCATTTTGTTGGTATAGAGTTTCTTGTTGTAATCTCTAATGATCTTTTGTATTTCTGCAGTGTCAGTTGTTACTTCTCCTTTTTCATTTCTAATTCTATTGATTTGAGTCTTCTCCCTTTTTTTCTTAATGAGTCTGGCTAATGATTTATCAATTTTGTTTATCTTCTCAAAGAACCACCTTTTAGTTTTATTGATCTTTGCTATTGTTTCCTTCATTTCTTTTTCGTTTATTTCTGATCTGACTTTTATGATTTCTTTCCTTCTGCTAACTTTGGGGTTTTTTTGTTCTTCTTTCTCTAATTGCTTTAGGTGTAAGGTTAGGTTGTTTATTCGAGATGTTTCCTGTTTCTTAAGGTGGGCTTGTATTGTGATAAACTTCCCTCTCAGAACTGCTTTTGCTGCATCCCTTAGGTTTTGGGTCATCTTGTTTCCATTGTCATTTCTTTCTAGGTATTTTTTTATTTCCTCTTTGATTTATTCAGTGATCACTTCGTTATTAAGCAGTGTAATGCTTAACCTCCACGTGTTTGTATTTTTTTACAGATCTGTTCCTGTAACTGATATCTAGTCTCATAGCGTTGTGGTCGGAAAAGATACTTAATACAATTTCAATTTTCTTAAATTTACCAAGGCTTGATTTGTGACCCAAGATATGATCTATCCTGGAGAACATTCCATGAGCACTTGAGAAAAATGTGTATTCTCTTGTTTTTGGATGGAATGTCCTATAAATATTAATTAAGTCCTTCTTGTTTAATGTATCATTTAAAGCTTGTGTTTCCTTATTTATTTTCATTTTGGATGATCTGTTCATTGGTGAAAGTGTGATGTTAAAGTCCTGTACTATGAATGTGTTACTGTCGATTTCCCCTTTTATGGCTGTTAGTATTTGCCTTATGTATTGGGTTACTCCTATGTTGGGTCCATAAATATTTACAATTGTTATATGTTCTTCTTGGATCAATCCCTTGATCATTATGTAGTGTCCTTCTTTGTCTCTTCTAATAGTCTTTATTGTAAAGTCTATTTTGTCTGATATGAGAATTACTACTCCAGATTTCTTTTGATTTCCATTTGCATGGAATATCTTTTTCCATCCACTTACTTTCAGTCTGTATGTGTCTCTAGGTCTGAAGGGGGTCTCTTGTAGACAGCATATATATGCGTCTTGTTTTTGTCTTCATTCAGCCAATCTGTGTCTTTTGGTGGGAGCATTTAGTCCATTTACATTTAAGGCAATTATCCATATGTATGTTCTTATTCTCATTTTCTAAATTATTTTGGGTTCGTTATTGTAGGTCTTTTCTTTCTCTTATGTTTCTTGCCTAGAGAAGTTCCTTCGGAATTTGTTGTAATGCTGGTTTTGTGGTGCTGAACTCTCTCAGCTTTTGCTTGTCTGTAAAGGTTTTAATTTCTAAATCAAATCTGAACGAGATCCTTGCTGGGTAGAGTAATCTTGGTTGTAGGTTTTTCTTCTTCATCACGTTAAATATGTCCTGCCAGTTCCTTCTGGCTTGCAGAGTTTCTGCTGAAAGACCAGCTGTTAACCTTATGGGGATTCCCTTGTGTGTTATTTGTTGTTTTTCCCTTGCTGCTTTTAATATGTTTTCTTTGTATTTAACTTTTGTCAGTTTGATTAATATGTGTCTTGGTGTGTTTCTCCTTTGATTTACCTGGTATGGGACTCTCTGTGCTTTCTGGACTTGATTAACTATTTCCTTTCCCATGTTAGGGTAGTTTTCAACTATAATCTCTTCAAATATTTTCTCAGTCCCTTTCTTTTTCCCTTCTTCTACTGGGACCTCTATGATTCGAATGTTGGTGAATTTAATGTTGTCCCAGAAGTTTCTGAGACTGTCCTTAGTTCTTTTCATTCTTTTTTCCTTATTCTTCTCTGCAGTAGTAATTTCTACTATTTTATCTTCCAGGTCACTTATCCGTTCTTCTGCCTCAGTTATTCTGCTATTGATCCCTTCTAGAGTATTTTAAATTTCATTTGTTGTGTTTTTCATCGTTGTTTGTTTCCTCTTTAGTTCTTCTACTTCCTTGTTAAATGTTTCTTGCATTTTCTCTATTCTATTTCCAACATTTTGGATCACCTTTACTACCATTATTCTGAATTCTTTTTCAGGTAGAGTGTCTATTTCCTCTTCATTTGTTAGATCTGGTGGGTTTTTATCTTGCTCCTTCATCTGCTGTGTTTTTTACTGCCTTCTCATTTTGCTTATCTTTCTGTGTTTGGGGTCTCCTTTTTGCAGCCTGCAGGTTTGTAGTTTCTGTTGTTTTTGGTTTCTGTCCCCAGTGGCTAAAGCTGGTTCAGTGGGTTGTGTAGGCTTCCTGGTGGAGGGGACTAGTGCCTGTGTTCTGGTGGATGAGGCTGGATCTTGTCTCTCTGGTGGGCCAGTCCACGACTGGTGGTGTGCTTTGGGGGTGTCTGTGGCCTTATTATGATTTTAGGCAGCCTCTCTGCTAATGGGTGGGGTTGTGTTCCTGACTTGCTAGTTTTTTGGCATAGGGTGTGCAGCACTGTAGCTTGCTGGTCGTTGAGTGAAGCTGGGTGTTGATGTTTAGATGGAGATCCCTGGGAGATTTTTGCCATTTGATATTACATGGAGTTGGGAGGTCTCTTGTGGACCAGTGTCCTGTAGTTGGCTCTCCCACCTTAGAGGCACAGCACTGACTCCTGACTGCAGCACCAAGAGCCTTTCATCCATACGGTTCATAATAAAAGGGAGAAAAAGTAGAAAGAAAGAAAGAGGGTAAAAGAAAACAAGATAAATTAAGATAAAATAAAATTATTAAAATAAAAAATAATTATTAAGAAAAAATTTTTTTTAGAAAGTAAAAAACAAAAAAAGAACTACAAAAAAAAAAAAAAACGGATGGATAGAACCCTAGGACAAATGGTGAAAGCAATATATACAGACGAAGTCTCACACAGAAGCATGCTCATACACACTCACAAAAAGAGGAAAAAGGGAAAAAATAAATCTCGCACTCAAAGTCCACCTCCTCAATTTGGGATGATTCGTTGTCTATTCAGGTATTCCACAGATGCAGGGTACATCAAGTTGATTGTGGAGATTTAATCCGCTGCTCCTGAGGCTGCTGGGAGAGATTTCCCTTTCTCTTCTTTGTTTGCATAGCTCCCGGGGCTCAACTTTGGATTTGGCCCTGCCTCTGCGTGTAGTTCGCCAGAGGACGTCTGTTCTTCATTCAGACAGTACGGCATTAAAGGAGCCACTGATTTGGGAGATCTGGCTCAGTGAGGCCGGGGAGAGGGAGGGGCACGATGTGGAGCGAGCTTGCGGTGGCAGAGGCCGGCGTGACGTTGCACCAGCCTGAGACGCACCGTGAGTTCTCCCAGGGAAGTTGTCCCTGGATCCTGGGACCCTGACAGTGGCAGTCTTCACAGGCTCCCCGGAAGGGAGGTGTGGATAGTGACCTGTGCTCGCACAGAGGCTTCTTGGTGGTGGCAGCAGCAGCCTTAGTGTCTCCTGCCCGTCTCTGTGGTCCGCTCTGTTAGCCGTGGCTCGTATATGTCTCTGGAGCTCCTCCAAGCAGCGCTCTTAATCCCCTCTCCTCGTGCACCAGGAAACAAAGAGGGAAGAAAAAGTCTCCTGCCTCTTCGGCAGGTCCAGACTTTTCCCCAGACTCCCTCCTGGCCAGCCGTGGCGCACCAGCCCCCTCAGGCTGTGTTCAGGCTGCCAGTCCTCTCCCTGCGCGCTGGCCGAAGCCCGAGCCTCAGCTCCCAGCCCCTGCCCGCCACGGCGGGTGAACAGACAAGCCTCTTGGGCTGATGGGTGCTGGTCGGCACCGATCCTCTGTGAGGTTATCTCTCCGTTTTGCCCTCCACACCCCTGTGGCTGCGCTCTCCTCCATGGTTCCGAAGCTACCCCCCTCTGCCACCCGCAGTCTCCGCCCACGAAGGGACTTCCTAGTGTGTGGAAACCTTTCCTCCTTCACAGCTCCCTCCCACTGGTGCAGGTCCTGTCCCTATTCTTTGTCTCTGTTTATTCTTTTTTCTTTTGCCCTACCCAGGTACGTGGGGAGTTTCTTGCCTTTTGGGACTTCTGAGGTCTTCTGCCAGCGTTCAGTAGGTGTTCTGTAGGAGTTGTTCCATGTGTAGATGTATTTCTGATATATCTGTTTTGAGGAAGGTGATCTCTGTGTCTTACTATTCCACCATCTTCCTCACCTTCTCCCAAGTCGTGAGTCTATGAACCAGGAAGCCAAGACTCAGGGTGGCCGACCTTGTGAGTCTTGGATCCAGGAAGGAGGGGGATGTGCATGCGTCTGGAAGTGCGTCTGCATGGCAGGCTCCGCCGACTTGGACCTGATTTGCGTATATTGAATAATCCTTGCGTTCCTGGGATAAACCCCACTTGATCAAGGTGTATGATCCTTTTAATGTGCTGTCGGATTCTGTGTGCTAGCATTTTGTTGAGGATTTTTGCATCTATTTCATCAGTGATATTGGTCTGTAGTTTCCTTTCTTTGTGACATCTTTGTCTAGTTTTGGTATCAAGGTGATGGTGGCCTTATAGAATGATTTCGGGAGTGTTCCTCCCTCTGCTGTATTTTGGAGGAGTTTGAGAGGGATAGGTGTTAGATATTCTCTAAATGTTTGATAGAATTCACCTGTCAACTCACCTGGCCCTGGGCTTTTGTATATTTGAAGATTTTTAATCACAGCTTTAATTTCAGTGCTTGTGAGTCATTTGATTATATTTTCTATTTCTTCCTGGTTCAATCTCAGAACCTGTGCTTTTCTAAGGATTTGTCCATTTCTTCCAAGTTGTCCATTTTATTGGCATATATTTGTTTGTAGTAATCTCTCAATATGCTTTGTATTTCTCCAGTGTCTGTTGTTACTTCTCGATTTTCATTTCTAATTCTATTGATTTGAGTCTTCTCCCTTCTTTTCTTGATGAGTCTGCCTAATGTCTTATCAATTTTGTTTAACTTCTCAAAGAACCAGCTTTTGGTTTTATTGATCTTGTCTATCATTCCCTTCACTTCTTTTTCTTTTATTCCTGATCTGATCTTTATGATTTCTTTCCTTCTCCAAACTTTGGGTTTTTTGTTCTTCTTTCTCTAATTGCTTTAGCTGTAAGGTTAGGTTGTTTGTTTGAGATATTTCTTGTTTCTTAAAGTAGGATTGTATTGCTATATACTTCCCTCTTAGAACTGCTTTTGTTGCATCCTATTGGTTTTGGTTCATTCTGTTTTCATTGTCTTTTTTTTCTATGTATTCTTTTTATTTCCACTTTGATTTCTTCAGTGATATCTTGGTTAAAAGTAGTGTATGGTTTAGCTTCCATGTGTTTTTATTTTTTACAGCTTTTTTCCTGTAATTGATATCTGGGCTCTTAGCATTCAGGTTAGAAAAGATAATTGATACAATTTCAATTTTCTTAAATTTACCAAGGCTTGGTTTGTGACCCAAGACATGATCTGTCCTGGAGAATGTTCCATTAGAACTTAAGAAGAAAGTATATTCCGTTGTTTTTGGATGTAATGTTCTATAAATATCAATTAAGTCAATAATATTTAATGTATCATTTAAGGGTTGTGTTTCCTTTTTTATTTTCATTTTGGATGATCTTTCCTTAGGTGAAAGTGAGGTGTTAAAGTCCCCTACTAGGATTGTGTTACTGTCAATTTCCCCTTTTATGGCTGTTAGCATTTGCCTTATTTATTCAGGTCCTCCTATGTTAGGTGCATAAATATTTACAATTGTAATGTCTTCTTGTTGGATTGATCCCTTGATCATTATGTAGTGTCCTTCTTTGTCTCTTGTAATAGTCTTTATTTTAAAGTCTATTTTGTTTGATATGAATATTGCTACTCTGTTTTCTTTTGATTTCCATGGAATATCTTTTACCATCTCCTCACTTCCAGTCTGTATATATCTGCAGGTCTGAAGTGAGTCTCTTGTAGACAGCATATATACAGGTTTTGTTTTGTATTAATTCGGCCAGTCTATTTCTTTTGGTTGGTGCATTTAATCCGTTTACCCTTAAGGTAATTATTGATATGTATGTTCCTATTACCATTTTCTTAATTGTTTTGGGTTTGTTTTTGTAGGTCTTTTCCTTCTCTTGTGTTTCCTGCCTAGAGAAGTTCCTTTAGAATTTGTTGTAAAGCTTGTTTGGTGGTGCTGAATTCTCTTAGCTTTTGCTTTTCTGTAAAGGTTTTAATTTCTCTGTCAAATCTGAATTTGATCCTTGCTGGGTAGAGTAATCGTGGTTGAAGGCTTTTCCTTTTCATCACTTTAAGTATGTCCTGCCACTCCCTTCTGGCTTGCAGAATTTCTGCTGAATGATCAGCTGTTAACCTTATGGGAATTCCCTTTTTTGTTATTTGTTGTTTTTCCTTTGCTGCTTTTAATATTTTGTCTTTAATTTTTGATAGTTTGATTAATATGTGTCTTGTGTGTTTTTCTTTGGATTTATCCTGTGTGGCACTCTCTCCATTTCCTGCAGTTGATTGACTATTTCCTTTCCCTTATTAGCGCAGTTTTCAACTATAATCTCTTTAAATATTTTCTCAGTCCGTTTATTTTTCTCTTCTTCTTCCGGGACCCATATAATTTGAATGCTGGTGCATTTAATGTTGTCTCAGAAGTCTCTGAGACTGTCCTTTTTTTTTTTTTTTGCAGTACACGGGCCTCTCACTGTTTTGGCCTCTCCCGTTGCAGAGTACCAGCTCCAGACGCGCAGGTCCAGCAGCCATGGCTCATGGGCCAGCTGCTCTACGGCATTTGAAATCTTCCTGGACTGGGGAATGAACCTGTGTCTCCTTCATCAGCAGGCGGACTCTCAACCACTGCACCACAAGGGAATCCCTGTCCTCAATTCTTTTCATTCGTTATTCTTTGTTCTGCTCTGCGGTGGTTATTTCCACTATTTTATCTTCTATGTCACTTATCCATCTTCTGTCTCAGTTATTCTGCTATTGATTCCTTGTAGAGAATTTTAAATGTCATTTATTGTGTTTTTTAATCGTTTTTTTTTTTGCCCTTTATTTCTTCTAGTTCCTTTTTAAACGTTTCTTGTTTTTTCTCCATTCTTTTTTCCAAGATTTTGGATCATCTTTACTATCATTACTCTGAATTCTTTTACAGGTAGACTGTCTATTTCCTCTTCATTTGTTTGGTTTGGTGAGTTTCTACCTGTCTCCTTCATCTGTTTTGTATTTCTCTGTCTTCTTATTTTACTTAACTTACTGTGCTTGGAGTCCCCTTTTGGCAGGTTGGAGGTTCATTGTTCCCATTGTTTTTGATGTCTGCTCCCTGTGGGTAAGTTTTGTTCAGTGGGTTTTGTAGGCTTCCTGGTGGAGAGGTCTGCTGCCTTTGTTCTGGTGGATCAGGCTGGATACTTTCTTTCTGTTGGACTGGACCACGTCTGGTGTTGTGTTTTGGGGCTATCTGTGAACTTATTATGATTTTAGGCTGCCTCTCTGTTAATGGCTAGGGTTGTGCTCTTGTCTTGCTTGTGTTTGGCATGCGGTGTCCAGCACTGGTGCTTGGTGGCTGTTGGGTGGAGATGGGTGGTAGCATGGTTATGGAGATCTTTGGAAGAGCTGTCATCAATTGATATTACGTGGCTCAGTGAGGTCTCTTGTCCAATGTCCTGAGCTCATATCTCCCACCTTTGAGGCTCAGGCCTGACATCTGCCTGGAGCACCAAGACCCTGTCAGCCACATGGCTCAGAAGAAAAGGGAGAAAAATGAGAAAGATAAATAAAGTAAAATAATAAAATAATGTTATTAAAATAAAAATTTAAAGAAGTATTATTAAACTAATAAATGTAATAAAAAACAGAGAAGAGAGCAACCAAACCAAAAAACCAATCCACCAATGAAAACAAGTGCTAAAACTAAACTAAGATAAACTTAAAAATCAGAAGCTAGTCAGTCACTTACAGCAAACCCCAAGTCTCTATGTGCTACCAAAGTTCACCACCTCAATTTGCGGATTATGCATTGCCTGTTCAGGTATCCCGCAGATGCAGGGTACATCAAGTTGATTGTGAAGATTTAATCTGCTGCTCCTGAGGCTGCACAGAGAAATTTCCCTTTCTCTTCTTTCTTCACACAGCTCCTTGGGTTCAGCTTTGAATTTGGCCCCACGTCTGCAGGTAAGTCGCCCTCTTGTATTTGTTCTTTGCCCAGACATGAGGGGGTTAAAGGAGCGGCAGATTAGGTGGTTCTGGCTCACTCAGTCCGGGGGGAGGGAGAGCTACGGAATGCGGGGTGAGCCAGCAGTGGCAGAGGTCAGTGTGACGTTACAACAGCCTAAGGCATGCCATGTGTTCTCCCAGGGAAGTTGTCCCTGGATCACGGGACCATGGTAGTGGTGGGTGCACAGGCTCCCGGAAAGGGTGATGGGGATAGTGACCTGTGCTTGCACCCAGGATTCTTGGTGGTTGCAGCAGCAGCATTATTGTTTCATGCCCATCTCTGGTGTCTACGCTGATAGCTGTGGCTTTGGCCCATCTCTGAAGCTCCTTTAGGAAGTGAACTGAATCTCCTCTCCTCGCAAACCCCAAAACAGGTCTCTTGCCTCTTAGGCAGGTCCAGAGTTTTTCTGTGTTCCCCTCCCAGCTATCTGAGGTGCACTAGCCTCCTTCACCCCGTGTTTACACAGCCAACTCCAGCCTTCTCCCTGGGGTCTGACCTCTGAAGCCTGAGCTTCAGCTCCCAGACCCCACCACCCTAACAGGTGAGCAGACAAGTGTCTCAGGTTTGTGAATGCTGGTCAGCACTGATACTCTCTGTGGGAAACTCTCCACTTTTCCCTTGGCACTCTTTTTTTTTTTTCTTTTAAAATAACCTTGAATATTTTTTAACATCTTTATTGGAGTATAATTGCTTTACAATGGTGTGTTAGTTTCTGTATTAAAATAGTGAATCAGTTATACATAGACATATGTTTCCATATCTCTTCCCTCTTGCAACTCCCTCCCTCCCAACCTCCCTATCCCACCCCTCTAGGTGGTCACAAACCACCCAGCTGATCTCCCTGTGCTGTGTGGCTGCTTCCCACTAGCTATCTCTTTTACATTTGGTAGTGTATATATGTCCATGTCACTCTCTCACTTTGTCACAGCTTACCCTTCCCCCTCTCCATATCCTCAAGTCCATTCTCTATTAGGTCTGTGTCTTTATTCCCGTCTTACACCTAGGTTCTTCATGACCATTTTTTCCCTTAGATTCCATATATATGTGTTAGCATACGGTATTTGTTTTTCTCTTTCTGACTTACTTCACTCTGTATGACAGACTCTAGGTCCATCCACCTCACTACAAATAACTCAATTTCATTTCTTTTTATGGCTGAGTAATATTCCATTGTATATATGTGCCACATCTTCTTTAACCATTTATCTGTTGATGGACACTTAGGTTGTTTCCATGCCCTGGCTATTGTAAATAGAGCTGCAATGAATATTTTGGTACATGACTTTTTTTGAATTATGGTTTTCTCAGGGTATATGTCCAGTAGTGGGATTGCTGGGTTGTATGGTAGTTCTCTATTTAGTTGTTATTTTTATTTATTTATTTTATTGGCAGTACATGGGCCTCTAACTGTTGTGGCCTCTCCCATTGCGGAGCACAGGCTCCGGATGCGCAGGCTCAGCAGCCATGGCTCACGGGCCCAGCCACTCTGTGACCTGTGAGATCCTCCTGGACCAGGGCACGAACCCGTGTCCCCTGCATCAGCAGGCGGACTCTCAACCACTGTGCCACCAGGGAAGCCCTCTATTTTTAGTTTTTTAAGGAGCCTCCATACTGTTCTCCATAGTGGCTGTATCAATTTACATTCCCACCAACAGTGCAAGAGTGTTCCCTTTTCTCCACACCCTCTCCAGAATTTATTATTTCTAGATTTTTTTGATGATGGCCATTCTGACCACTGTGAGATGATATCTCATTGTAGTTTTGATTTGCATTTCTCTAATGACTAATGATGTTGAGCATTGTTTCATGTGTTTGTTGGCAATCTGTATATCTTCTTTGGAGAAATGTCTATTTAGGTCTTCTGCCCATTTTTGAATTGGGTTGTTTGTTTTTGTTATTGAGCTGCATGAGCTGCTTGTAAATTTTTGAGATTAATCGTTTGTCAGTTGCTTCATTTGCAAATATTTTCCCACATTCAGAGGGTTGTCTTTTGGTCTTGTGTATGGTTTCCTTTGCTGTGCAAAAGCTTTTAAGTTTCATTACATCCCATTTGTTTATTTTTGTTTTTATTTCCATTTCTCTAGGAGGTGGGTCAAAAAGGATCTTGCTGTTATTTATGTCATAGAGTGTTCTGCCTATGTTTTCCTCTACGAGTTTGATATTGTCTGGCTTTACACTTAGTTCTTTAATCCATTTTGAGTTTATTTTTGTGTATGGTGTTAAGGAATGTTCTAATTTCATACTGTTACATGTAGCTGTCTAGTTTTCCCAGCACTACTTATTAAAGAGGCTGTCTTTTCTCCGCTGTATTTTCTTGCCTCCTTTATCAAAGATAAGGTGACCATATGTGCGTGGGTTTACCTCTGGGCTTTCTATCCTGTTCCATTTATCTATATTTCTGTTTTTGTGCCAGTACCATACTGTCTTGATTACTGTAGCTTTTTAGTATAGTCTGAAGTCAGGGCACCTGATTCCTCCAGCTCCATTTTTCGTTCTCAAGATTGCTTTGTCTATTCAGGGTCTTTTGCGTTTCCATACAACTCTTGTTGTTGCTGTCTTCTCCATGGCTCCAAAGCTTCCACTCACCCACCCCTGTCTGTGCCAGTGAAGTGGCTTCCTAGTGCATGGAAGCTTTTCCTCCTTCACAGCTTCCGTACAGGTCCCATCCCTTTTCTTTTGCCATTACTTTTCCTTTTTTCTTTTGCTCTACCCAGGTACATGGGTATTTTCTTGCCTTTTGGGAAGTCTGAAATCTGCTGCCAGTGTTCACTAGGTGATCTGTAGGAGTTGTTCCACATGTAGCTGTATTTTTGATATATTTGTGGGGAGGAAGGTGATCTCCACATCTTACTCCTCTGCCAATTTTAATGTCCTCCTATTGTGATTCTTTTGATCATAACCATTTTACCTGATTGCATTCTTTAAACTTATTAAGTCTACTTGAAAATTATTTGCCCTCAACATCTTATTACCCTTAATGTCTTCTTGTTTAATTGGTAGATAAAATCTATCAAGTAAGCAGTGCCTCCTAGAACAAAAATCAACTAGCCAAACAAACCAAAGAAAAGGTGCTCTCACCATGCTATGTTTATTAGTCAGCATGGCAGTATCAGAAATCTGCTACAACAAACACCATCTAAGTTGTTGTGCCTCAGTCCAGTATAAGTTTGGGGTTTTTTGTGTGTGTTTGTTTTTGCTTTCTTGCTGTACTGCACAGTTTGTTGGATCTTTGAACCCTGACCAGGGATTGAACCCAGACCACAGCAGTGAAAGCTTCAAGTCCTAGCCACTGGACTGCCAGGGGATTCCCAGAAGTTATTTTTTACTCATTTCCAAGTCCAGTGTGGGTTTGCAAGGTCTTTGCTCCACGCAGTTAAAAAGGGAGCCAGGTTCCTTCCTTCCTATAGTCTCACCATTTTTGATTACCTTGTCCTCCTCTGAATTCCAGATGTCAGAAACGGGAAATAGACTGAGTAAGGAGAAGACAGCCCTGCTCTTATCCACCTATCATTGGCTTGACTCAAAATCAGTCACTTGGCCTTATCTATTTAGAAAGTTAAGAAATTTAGTTTATCAGTGTACCCAGAAAAAAGAGGATAGTAGATACTGGTGAGCTTTTCAAGCTACTGCCAGAGTCCTTCCAGTCCTCAAATATCTGTTTACTCCTTTTGGCTCTTAAGCAGAACACAGTTCCCCAACGAAGAAACATTATAGTTCCATCTAACTCAAAATATAAGGCCTCTGGATGACATATAATTATTTCTCTCTATCATGTCTTCCTATGGCTTCTATATTTGTTCATCAAACTATGAGGTAAGCAGATGGACCATTTCTTCCTGTTACTTAGCAACCAAGGATAGAATAGATACAGGAAAACTAAATAGAAACTACCATATGCATGAGAAAATAATGGGGAGACACATAGCAGTAATTAGGCTTCAGTTTACTGAAATCCAGCTGTGTGAGTATTGTGAAGTCATATTCATCACATACCCCAACATTCAGAAGTAATAGAAACTGTGTGTTAAGGTCTTGATTCTGCTCTCTGGAAGGATCTCCTTTTTCCTTTGTTATCCATCATTCTGCCATTGATAGGATTATTTCTTTTGTATGATCAAATCTTAAGTGTGCATTGTGGATTGTGCTGTCCTTGATTAAATAATTTTACATCTCATTTTCTAAAAAGTGTGGTTTTAAGGATCTTGGAAACATGTTTTGTTTTGTTTGAGATCCAGTCTGTGGTTGCTTTGGAGATATGATTTCTGAAAAGTTTCCTGGACTTCTATTTGTTTCTAGTCAGTTTTGCATACCAATAACTATACCCCAATTTCTTTTCCCCAAAACATTCTTATGTTATATTATTTATCTGCTTCTTTTTCCAATGCCTTTTTTTCTCAACTATACCTTCTTTGACACTATTGGAAAAATCAACTTCAGTGGGATGGCATTAAACCTTAATTTAATTTTGGCTGAAAACCTGAGTTTTAACTCTCTAAACCATTCTCAGTTTTGTCTTTTTATATTAAGGGTCTAGAAGTATGTAACTTTCCCAACCCTATAGGCTTCTAGATTTCTGGTTTCTTTCTATTCCTTTATGTGTTTGCAAGAGAACCATCTTTTCTTTCTTTCTTTTTTTTTTTTTAAAACAGCTTTACTGAGATAGAATTCATATACCATAAAATTCACTCTTTTAAAGTATACATTTCAGTAGTTGTTAGTATATTCACAGAGTTGTGCAAGCATCACCACTATCTAATTCCAAAATAATTTAATCACCCCAAAAAGAAACTCATATGGATGAGCTGTCATTCCCACTTCCTCCAGCCCTTGACAAACAGGAGTCTACTTTCTGTCTCTATAGATTTGCCTATTCTGGACATTGCATATAAATGGTATCACACAATATGTTGCCTTTTGTGTCTGATTTTTTAACATTATGTTTTAAAGGTTTATCCATGTTGTAGCATGTATCACTATTTCATTCTTTTTTCTTGCCAAATAATATTATAAAATAGGGCTACACATATTCATCAGTTGATGTTCAGTTGGATTATTTCCATTTATTGGCTATTATGAATAATGTTGTTATGAACATTTATGTACAAGTTTTCTGTGAACTTGTGTTTTCATTCTCTTGGGTATACAACTAGAAGTGGAATTGTTGGGCTATATGGTAATTCTGTGTTTCACTTTTTGAGGAACTGCCAAAATGTTTCCAAGGTAGCTACATTATTTTACAGTCCCACAGTGATGTCTAAGGGCTGTAATTTCTCCACATACACAATAAAACTTGTTATTGTCTGTCTTTTTATTTTAGCCATCCTGGTAGATGTGAAGTGGTAGCTCATTATGGTTTTAATTTGAATTTCCTCAATAAGTAATAATGGAAAACATCTTTATATGTGTTTATTGTCAATTTGTATAGCTTTCTTAGAGAAATGTCTATTCGAATACTTTGCCCATTTTTAATTGAGTTATTTTTTCACTTTACTGTTGAGTTCTAAGAGTTATTATATACTCTGGATAAAAGTCCTTAATCAGATATATGACTTACAAAAAACTATCTTTTCCCATTCATTCAGATATCCATTCACTCTCTCAATGGTGTCTTTAAAAACACAAGTTTAAAAATTTTGATAATTCAATTTATTTATTTTTTTCTTTTGAATATTGAACTTTTGGTGTCATAGCTAAGAAATCATTGCCTAATTTATGGTCTTGAAGAGTCAAACTTACATTTTTTTTTTTTTACTTTTAAAATCAATTTTGTTTGGGGTATAGTTTACATACAATAAAAATTTACCCATATATGCATTTAAAATCAATTTGATGAGTTTTAATTTATTTTATTTTTGTAGGTTTATTGAGGTAAAATTTACATAGATTAAACTTTAACCTTTTTAGGTGTAAGTTCTATGCATTTCGACAAACTTACTCAGATGTGTAACTACCACCACAATCAAGATATAGAGTATTTGAAAGTTGCTAAGAGAGTAGATCTTAAAAGTTCTCATCACAAAACAAAAGGTAACTATGTAAGGTGATGGATAAGTTAACTAAACTTATTGTGATAATGATCTTGCAATCTATACATATTATCAAATCTTCATGTTGTACACTTGAAACTTACACAATGTTATATGTCAATTACATGTCAATAAAGCTGGAAAAAAAATTTCTAAAACAAAAGATACGGTATTTCCTCTACCCGAAAAACTTCCTTCATGCCCTGTTGTATTAGTTTTCTATTGCTACCAAAACAAATTACCACAGACTTAGTGGTTTAAAACAACACCCACTTGTCTCATAATTCTGTATGTCAGAAGTCCAGGTACAGTGTGTTGGGTTCTCTGCTCAAGGTCTCACAAGGCTGAAATCAAAGTGTTGCCCAGGTTGAGTTCCTTTTTGGAGATCTGAGTGAAAATCTGCTTTCAAGCTCATTCAAGTGGTTTGTATAATTCAGTTCTGTATGACTGTAGGACTGAGGTTCACCATTTTTTTGACTTTTGGCCCCTCCATCTTCAAGCCAGCAATGGCCAAGTTGAATCCTTCTTGGGCTTCAAGAGCTCATGTGATTACATTGGGCCTACCTAAATAATCCAGGTTGATCTTGTCATTTTAAGGTTAACTGAATAATAACCTTAATTACATCTACAAAGTTCCTTTTGCCAGATAACATATTATAACATATTCATGGGCATAAAACCAGGATTGAAGGTCACAGGGGTCAAAATTCTGCTTCCCTTACCTTTTGTATCAATCCCTTTGTTCCATTCTAGCTTTTGGCAACTTCTGATCTTATTTCTACCCCTATAGTTTGTTTCTCCCAGAGTGTCATATAAATAGAATTATACAGTATATAGTCTTTAGTCTGGCTATCCACAACATTGCTTGGATAAATAGTTCCTTTCTATTGTGGAGTAGGTAGCATTTCATTGTATGGCTATATCATAGTTTGTTTCACTTGATGAGATGGTCCAGTCACAAATGTAGTCTAAGAATATGAATAGTGGTCACACTCAGTTTAAGGGAAGAGGGAGAGGACAAAGGTTAGGAATACCTTAGTGACCTAAAGTTGCAGGTAGATTCACACATTCAGGGGATGACCTGATTCTAGGAGAAGATCTATATACACCATTTTTTCAAATGAGTATCTCCAAGGATTTATCTAATTGGTTAAAATCACACTGCTTGTCAGTGTCTGAGTTGGGCCTTAAACCTATATCTGTCTGACAAGAATTACATTGGTGATTCCTAACTTTTTGTTTTTAACATCTTTATTGGAGTATAATTTCTTTTTTTTTTAAGTTTTACAGTTTTCTCACATTTAATGCTATGATCCATTTTGAGTTAATTTTTGTATGTAATATGAGGTAGTGGTCCAACTTTATTCTTTTGCATATGGATATGAAGTTGTCCCAGTACCATTGTTGAAAGACTACTCTTTCCCCCCAGAACTGTCCTGCCACTCTTGTCAAAATCAATTGATCATAAATGTAAGAACTTGTTTCTGAACTTCTTATACTAGTGTCACAAGCCTCCACTACTGTGTCTTTGTGTGAGTTTTAAAATTAGAGCATGTGAATCCTCCAACTTTGTGGGTTTCTTTTTATTTCTTTTTTGAGATTATTTTGGCTATTCAGGGCCCCTTGCATTTCCATTCGAATTTTAGGACCTGCTTGTCAATTCTGCAAAAGAGAGAGCTAGGATTTTTGTATGAATTTTGTGAATCTGTAGATCAATTTAGGGAGTGTCATCATCTTAACAATACTAAGCTTTCCAATTCATGAACACAGGATGTCTTTTCATTTATTTATGTCTTCTTGAATTTTTTTCAATTATGTTTTGTAGTTTTCAGTGTACAAGCTGAAAACTTGCATTTTCTTGTTAATTATATTCCTTTTTTTATGCTATTGTGAAAGAAATCATTCTACTTTCACATTCAGATTATTCATTACATGTGTATAGACATATAACAGATTTATGCACATTGATCTTGTATCCTGCAATCTTGCTGAACTTGTTTATTACTTCTAATGATTTTTTCATGTGTGAGTTCCTTAGGATTTTCTATATACAGATCATGCTATCTATAAATAGAAAAAGCTCTATATCTTCTTCTCCAATCTGGATGTCTTTTTTTTTTCTTGCCTAATTGCCCTAGCTAGAACTTCCTGTACAATATTTAATAGTTCAATAGAAGTGACAAGAATGCACATCCTTGTATTATTCCTGATGTTAGTGAGAATACATTTAGTCTTTCACCATTAAGTATGATGTTGCCTGTGGGTTTTTCATAGATGACTTTTATCAGTTTAGGAATATCCCTTCTATTTCAAGTTGGTTGAGTGTTTTTTCATTTTATCATGAAAGGATATTGCATTTTGTCAAATGTCTACTGACATGGTCATGTGTTTTTTGTCTTTATTTTATAAATATGGTGTATTACATTGATTGATTCTGTATGTTAAACCAAGCTTGCATTCCAGGAATAAATCCCTCTTGCTTATGGTGTATAATCTTTCTTATATGGTAATGGATTTGGTTTGCTAGTATTTTATGGAGAATTTTTCGTCTATATCCTTAAGGGATATTTATGTGCCGTTTTCTTCCCTTCTGATGTCATTTTCTGGTTTTGGTATCAGTGTACTACTGGGCTCATATAATGAGTTGGTAAATGTCCCCTCATTTTCTACATTTTAAAATTACTCTTAATTATGGTAAAATACACATAACATAGAATATATCATCCTAAACCATTTTTAAGTCTACAGTTTTGTGGTTTTAAGTCCTCCTATTCTATTTTTTTCAAGAGTTCATGAAAGATTTATGTTAATTATTCTTTAAAAGTTAGGTAGACGTTGGCTGGGCCAGGACCTTCCTCTGTGGAAATCTTTGTGTTATTAATGCTATCTCTTTATGTGTTACTGGTATTCAGATTTTCCTTTGTGTCTGTCTGGGAATCTAACCATTTCGTCTCTGTTATCTACTTTGTTGGTGTTCACAGTATTCACTTATAATCCTTTTATTTCTATAAGGTGAGTAGTGATGTCTCATCTTCTTTGCTGATTTCAATAACATGAGTCTTCTACATTTTTGTCCAAAACATTCTCCCTGTAGGGTTGTCAATCTTGTTGATTCTTTCAAAGAACCAACTCATTATTTTTATTCCTTCTTTTGTTTTTCTATTTTTAAATCGTTTGTTTCTGCTCTAGTGTATATTATTTTGACTTTTTTTTTTTTTTGCTGTTCTTTGTCTTCAAGTTCTATAAGGTTATTGATTTCAGATCTTTCATCATTTTTTTTAACGGTGGAAGGCTATACAGCCCTTTTATTTTATTTTATAATTTTAAAAAATCTTTATTGGAGTAAAATTGCTTCACAATGGTGTGTTAGTTTCTACTTTATAACAAAGTGCATCAGCTATACATATATATATGTTCCTATATCTCTTCCCTCTTGCATTTCCCTCCCTCCCACCCTCCTTATCCCACCCTTCCATGTGATCACAAACCACCAAGCTGATCTCCCTCTGCTATGTGGCTTCTTCCCAGTAGCTATCTATTTTAGGTTTGGTAGTGTATATATGTCCATGCCACTCTCTCACTTCGTCACAGCTTATCCTTCCCCCGCCCATATCCTCAAGTCCATTCTGTAGTAGGTCTGTGTCTTTCTTCCCGCCTGACCCTTAGGTTTTTCAGGACCTTTTTTTTTTTTCTCTCTTAGATTCCATATATATGTATTAGCATCTGGTATTTGTTTTTCCCTTTCTGACTTACTTCACTCTGTATGAAAGACTCTAGGTCCATCCACCTCACTACAAATAACTCAATATCATTTCTTTTTATGGCTGAGTAATATTCCATTATATATATGGGCCATATCTACTTTATCCATTCATCTGTTGATGGACACTTAGGTTGCTTCCATGTCCTTGCTATTGTAAATAGAATTGCTATGAATATTTTGGTACATGACTCAGTTTGAATTGTGGTTTTCTCAAGGTATATGCCCAGTAGTGGGATTGCTGGGTCATATGGTAGTTCTATTTGTAGTTTTTTAAGGAACCTCCATACTGTTCTCCATAGTGGCTCTATCAATTTACATTCCCACCAACAGTGCAAGAGTGTTCCCTTTCCTCCACATCCTCTCCAGCATTTATTGTTTCTACATTTTTTGATGATGGCCATTCTGAGTGGTGTGAGATGATATCTCATTGTAGTCTTGATTTACATTTCTCTAATGATTAATGATGTTGAGCATTCTTTCATGTGTTTGTTGGCAATCTGTATATCTTCTTTGGAGAAATGTCTATTTAGGTCTTCTGCTCATTTCTGGACTGAGGTGTTTGTTTTTTTGTTATTGAGCTGCATGGGCTGCTTGTGAATTTTGGAGATTAATACTTTGTCAGTTACTTCATTGGCAAATATTTTCTACCATTTGGAGGGTGGTCTTTTGGTCTTATTTATGGTTTCCTTTGCTGTGCAAAAGCTTTGAAGTTTCACTAGGTCCTATTTGTTTATTTTTGTTTTTATTTCCATTACTCTGGAAGGTGGGTCAAAAAGGATCTGGTTGTGATTTATGTCATACAGTGTTCTGCCTATGTTTTCCACTAAGAGTTTGAAGTTTCTGTCCTTACATTTAGGTCTTTAATCCGTTTTGAGTTTATTCTTGTGTATGGT
Source organism: Grampus griseus (assembly GCF_964374135.1). Lineage (NCBI taxonomy): Eukaryota > Metazoa > Chordata > Mammalia > Artiodactyla > Delphinidae > Grampus > Grampus griseus. Next base: position 73,309 of record NW_028132944.1, on the reverse strand, counting down.
GTTAGGGTGTGTTCTAATTTCATAGTTTTACATGTACCTGACCAGTTTTCTCAGCACCACTTATTGAAGAGGCTGTCCTTTCTCCACTGTACATTCCTGCCTCCTTTATCAAAGATAAAGTGACCATATGTGCGTAGGTTTATCTCTGGGCTTTCTATCCTATTCCGTTGATCTATCTTTCTGTTTTTGTGCCAGTACCATACTGTCTTGATTACTGTAGATTTTTTTTTTAACATCTTTATTGGGGTATAATTGCTTTACAATGGTGTGTTAGTTTCTGCTTTATAACAAAGTGAATCAGTTATACATATACATATGTTCCCATATCTCTTCCCTCTTGCATCTCCCTCCCTCCCACCCTCCCTATCCCACCCCCCACAGGCTGTCACAAAGCACCGAGCCAATATCCCTGTGCCATGCGGCTGCTTCCCACTAGCTATCTACCTTACTACGTTTGTTAGTGTGTATATGTCCATGACTCTCTCTCGCCCTGTCACAGCTCACCCTTCCCCCTCCCCATAACCTCAAGTCCGTTCTCTAGAAGGTCTGCGTCTTTATTCCTGCCTTACCCCTAGGTTCTTCATGACATTTTTTTTTCTTAAATTCCATATGTATGTGTTAGCATACGGTATTTGTCTTTTTCTTTCTGACTTACTTCACTGTGTATGACAGACTCTAGGTCTATCCACCTCATTACAAATAGCTCAATTTCGTTTCTTTTTATGGCTGAGTAATATTCCATTGTATATATGTGCCACATCTTCTTTATCCATTCATCCGATGATGGCCACTTATGTTGTTTCCATCTCCGGGCTATTGTAAATAGAGCTGCAATGAACATTTTGGTACATGACTCTTTTTGAATTTCGGTTTTCTCAGGGTATATGCCCAGTAGTGGGATTGCTGGGTCATATGGTAGTTCTATTTGTAGTTTTTAAAGGAACCTCCATACTGTTCTCCATAGTGGCTGAACCAATTCACATTCCCACCAGCAGTGCAAGAGTGTTCCCTTTTCTCCACACCCTCTCCAGCACTTATTGTTTCTAGATTTTTTGATGATGGCCATTCTGACTGGTGTGAGATGATATCTCATTGTAGTTTTGATTTGCATTTCTCTAATGATTAATGATGTTGAGCATTCTTTCATGTGTTTGTTGGCAGTCTGTATATCTTCTTTGGAGAAATGTCTATTTAGGTCTTCTGCCCATTTTTGGATTGGGTTGTTTGTTTTCTTGTTATTGAGCTGCATGAGCTGCTTGTAAATTTTGGAGATTAATCCTTTGTCGGTTGCTTCATTTGCAAATATTTTCTCCCATTCTGAGGGTTGTCTTTTGGTCTTGTTTATGGTTTCCTTTGCTGTGCAAAATCTTTGAAGTTTCATTAGGTCCCATTTGTTTATTTTTGTTTTTATTTCCATTTCTCTAGGAGGTGGGTCAGAAAGGATCTTGCTGTGATTTGTGTCATAGAGTGTTCTGCCTATGTTTTCCTCTAAGAGTTTGATAGTTTCTGGCCTTACATTTAGGTCTTTAATCCATTTTGAGCTTATTTTTGTGTATGGTGTTAGGGAGTGATCTAATCTCATACTTTACATGTACCTGTCCAGTTTTCCCAGCACCACTTATTGAAGAGGCTGTCCTTTCTTCATTGTACATTACTGCCACCTTTATCAAAGATAAGGTGTCCATATGTGCATGGGTTTATCTCTGGGCTTTCTATCCTGTTCCATTGATCTATCTTTCTGTTTTTGTGCCAGTACCATACCATCTTGATAACTGTAGCTTTGTAGTATAGTCTGAAGTCAGGGATCCTGATTCCTCCAGCTCCATTTTTCGTTCTCAAGATTGCTTTGGCTATTCGGGGTCTTTTGTGTTTCCATACAAATTGTGAAATTTTTTGTTCTAGTTCTGTGAAAAATGCAAATGGTAGTTTAATAGTGATTGCATTGAATCTGTAGATTGCTTTGGGTAGTAGAGTCATTTTCACAGTGTTGATTCTTCCAAACCAAGAACATGGTATATCTCTCCATCTATTTGTATCATCTTTAATTGCTTTCATCAGTGTCTTATAATTTTCTGCCTACAGGTCTTTTGTCTCCTTAGGTAGGTTTACTCCTAGGTATATTATTCTTTTTGTTGCAATGGTAAATGGGATTGTTTTCTTAATTTCACTTTCAGATTTTTGATCATTAGTGTATAGGAATGCGAGAGATTTCTGTGCATTAATTTTGTATCCTGCTACTTTACTAAATTCATTGATTAGCTCTAGTAGCTTTCTGGTAGCATCTTTAGGATTCTCTATGTAGAGTGTCATGTCATCTGCAAACAGTGACAGCTTTACTTCTTCTTTTCTGATTTGGATTCCTTTTATTTCATTTTTTTCTCTGATTGCTGTGGCTAAAATTTGCAAAACTATGTTGAATAATAGTGGTGAGAGTGGGCAACCTTGTCTTGTTCCTGATCTTAGTGGAAATTGTTTCAGATTTTCACCATTGAGGATGATGTTGGCTATGGGTTTGTCATATATGGCCTTTATTATGTAGAGGAAAGTTCCCTCTATGCCTACTTTCTGCAGGGATTTTATTATAAATGCGTGTTGAATTTTGTTGAAAGCTTCTTCTGCATGTATTGAGATGATCATATGGTTTTTCATCTTCAAATTGTTAATATGGTGTATCACGTTGATTGATTTGTGTATATTGAAGAATCCTTGTATTCCTGGAATAAACCTCACTTCATCATGGTTTATGATCCTTTTAATGTGCTCTTGGATTCTGTTTGCTAGTATTTTGTTGAGGATTTTTGCATCTATGTACATTAGTGATATTGCCCTGTAGTTTTCTTTCTTTGTGACATCTTTGTCTGGTTTTGGTACCAGGGTGATGGTGGCCTCGTAGAAAAAGTTAGGGAGTGCTCCTTCCTCTGCTATATTTTGGAGGAGTTAGAGAAAGATAGATGTTAGCTCTTCTCTAAATGTTTGATAGAATTCGCCTGTGAACCCATCTGGTCCTGGGCCTTTGTTGGAAGATTTTTAATCACAGTTTCAATGTCAGTGCTTGTGTTTGGTCTGTTCATATTTTCTATTTCTTCCTGGTTCAGTCCCGGCACGTTGTGCATTTCTATGAATTTATCCATTTCTTCCAGGTTGTCCATTTTGTTGGCATAGTGTTGTTTGTAGTAATCTCTCATGATCCTTTGTATTTCTGCAGTGTCAGTTGTTACTTCTCCTTTTTCATTTCTAATTTTATTGATTTGAGTCTTCACTCTTTCTTTCTTGATAAGTCTGGCTAATGGTTTATCAATTTTGTTTATCTTCTCAAAGAACCAGCTTTTAGTTTTATTCATCTTTGCTATCATTTCTTTTTCATTTATTCCTGATCTGATCTTTATGATTTCTTCCCTTCTGCTAACTTTGGGGGTTTTTTGTTCTTCTTTCTCTAATTACTTTAGGTGCAAGTTTAGGTTGTTTGTTTGAGATGTTTCCTGTTTCTTAATATAGAATGTATTGCTATAAACTTCTCTCTTAGAACTGCTTTTGCTGCATCCCATAGGTTTTGGGTCGTCATGTCTCCATTTGTTTCTAGGTATTTTTTGATATCCTCCTTGATTTCTTGAGTGATCACTTCGTTATTAAGTAGTGTATTGTTTAGCTTCGATGTGTTTGTATTTTTCACAGTTCTTTTCCTGTAATTGATATCTAGTCTCATAGCGTTGTGGTCAGAAAAGATACTTGATACGATTTCAATTTTCTTAAATTTACCAAGGCTTGATTTGTGACCCAAGATATGATCTATCCTGGAGAACATTCCATGAGCACTTGAGAAAAATGTGTATTCTGTTGTTTTTGGATGGAATGTCCTATAAATATCAATTAAGTCCATCTTGTTTAATGTATTATTTAAAGCTTGTGTTTCCTTATTTATTTTCATTTTGGATGACCTGTCTATTGGTGAAAGTGTGCTGTTAAAGTCCCCTACTATGATTGTGTTACTGTCGAAATCCCTTTTCCTGGCTGTTAGTATTTGCCTTATGTATTGAAGTTCCCCTATGTTGGGTGCATAAATATTTACAATTGTTATATCTTCTTTTTAGAATAATCCCTTGATCATTATGTAGTGTCCTTCTTTGTCTCTTATAATAGTCTTTATTTTAAAATCTCTTTTGTCTGATATGAGCATTGCTACTCCAGATTTCTTTTGATTTCCATTTGCATGGAATATCTTTTTCTACCCCCTCACTTTCAGTCTGTATGTTTCCCTAGGTCTGAAGTAGGTCTCTTTTAGACAGCATACATATGGGTCTTGTTTTTGTATCCATTTAACCAGTCTGTGTCTATTGGTGGAAGCATTTAAACGATTTATATTTAAGGTAATTATCGCTATGTATGTTCCTATTCCCATTTTCTTAACTGTTTTGGGTTTGTTATTGTAGGTCTTTTCCTTCTCTTGTGTTTCTTGCCTCGAGAAATTCCTTTAGCATTTGTTGTAAAGCTGGTTTGGTGGTGCTGAATTCTCTCAGCTTTTGCTTGTCTGTAAAGGTTTTAATTTCTCCATCAAAGCTGGATGAGATCGTTGCTCAGTAGAGTAATCTTGGTTGTAGGTTTATTTCCTTCATCACTTTAATTATGTTCTGCCACTCCCTTATGGTTTGCAGAGTTTCTGCTGAAAGATCAGCTGTTAACCTTATGGGGATTCCCTTGAGTGTTATTTGTTGTTTTTCTCTTGCTGCTTTTAATATGTTTTCTTTGCATTTAATTTTTGATAGTTTGATTATTATATGTCTTAGCATGTTTCTCCTTGGATTTATCCTGTATGGGCATCTCTGTGCTTCCTGGAATTGATTAACTATTTCCTTTCCCATATCAGGGAAGTTTTCAAGTATCATCTCTTCAAATATTTCCTCAGGCCCTTCCTTTTCTCTTCTTCTTCTGGGACCTCTATGATTCGAATGTTGGTGCATTTAATGTCCCAGAGGTCTCTGGGACTGTTCTCAGTTCTTTGCATTCTTTTTTATTTATTCTGCTCTGCAGTAGTTATTTCCACTATTTTATCTTCCAGATCACTTATCCGTTCTTCTGCCTCAGTTATTCTGCTCTTGATCCCTTTTAGAGTATTTAAATTTAATTTATTGTGTTGTTCATCATTGCTTGTTTCCTCTTTAGTTCTTCTAGGTCCTTGTTAAATGTTTCTTGCATTTTCTCTATTCTATTTCCAAGATTTTGGATCATCTTTACCATCATTATTCTGAATTCTTTTTCAGGTAGACTGTCTATTTCCTCTTCATTTGTTAGGTCTGCTGGGTTATTACCTTGCTCTTTCATCTGCTGTTTGTTTCTCTGTCTTTTCATTTTGCTTAACTTAGTGTGTTTGGGGTCTCCTTTTCTCAGGCTGCAGGTTCATAGTTCCCATTGTTTTTGGTGTCTGTCCCAGTGTCTAAATTTTTTTCAGTGGGTTGTGTAGGCTTCATTTTGGAGGGGTTTATTGCCTGTTTTCTGGTGGATGAGGCTGGATCTTGTCTTTCTGGTGGGCAGGTCTATTTCTGGTGGTGTGTTTTGGGGTGTCTGTGGCCTAATTATGATTTTAGGCAGCCTCTCTGCTAATGGTTGGGGTTGTGTTCTTGTCTTGCTAGTTTTTTGTCATAGGGTGTCCAGCACTGTAGCTTGCTGGTCGTTGAATGAAGCTGGGTGTTGGGTTGAGATGGAGACCTCTGGGAGATTTTTGCCATTTGATATTACATGGAGCTGGGACGTCTCTTGTGGACCAGTGTCCTGAATTTGGCTCTCCCACCTCAGAGGCACAGCGCTGAGTCTTGCCTGGAGCACCAGGAGCCTGTCATCCACACGGCTCAGAATCCAAGGGAGAAAACATAGAAAGCAAGTAAGAAAGAGGATAAAATAAAATAAAGCAAGATAAAATACATTAATGTTATTAAAATAAAAAATAATTTTTACGAAAAAATTTTAAATAGTAAAAACAAACAAAAAAAAAAGAAAAAGAAAAGAAAAAAAAACGGATAGATAGAACCCTAGGACAAATGGTGAAAGCAAAGCTATACAGACAAAATCTCATACAGAATCATACACATACACACTCACAAAAAGAGGAAAAGAGAAAAAATAATATATCTTGCTCCCAAAGACCACCGCCTCAATTTGGGATGATTCGTTGTCTATTCAGGTATTCCACAGTTGCAGGGTACATCAAGTTGATTGTGGAGATTTAATCCGCTGCTCCTGAGGCTGCTGGGAGAGATTTCCCTTTCTCTTCTTTGTTCCCACAGCTCCCGGCTTTCAGCTTTAGATTTGGCCCCGCCTCTGCATGTAGGTCGCCTGAGGGCGTCTGTTCTTCACTCAGACAGGATGGAGTTAAAGGAGCAGCTGATTCGGGGGCTCTGGCTCACTCAGGTCTGGGGGAGGGAGGGGTACAGATGCAGCGGCAGAGGCTGCCGTGACTTTGCACCAGCCTGATGCGTGCTGTGCGTTCTCCCGGGGAAGTTGTTCCTGGATCACGGGACCCTGACAGTGGCGGGCTGCACAGGCTCCCCAGAAGGGAGGTGTGGAGAGTGACCTGTGCTCGCACACAGGCTTCTTGGTGGCAGCAGCAGCAGCCTTAGCGTCTCATGTCCATCTCTGGGGTCCGCGCTAATAGCCGCGGCTTGTGCCCATCTCTGGAGCTCCTTTAAGTGGCGCTCTGAATCCCCTCTCCTCACGCACCAGGAATCAAAGAGGGAAGAAAGTCTCTTGTCTCTTCAGCAGGTCCAGACTTTTTCCCGGACTCCCTCCCCACTAGCCGTGGCGCACTAGTCCCTTTAGGCTGTGTTCACGCCGCCAACCACTTTCCTCTCCCTGTGAACCGACTGAAGCTCGAGTCTCAGCTCCCAGCCCCCGGCCGCCACGGCGGTGAGCAGACAAGTCTGTTGAATGCTGGTCGGGCTGTTGAATGCTGGTCGGCACCGGGCTGTTGAATGCTGGTCGGCACCGATCCTCTGTGCGGGAATCTATCCGCTTTGCCCTCCGCACTCCTGTTGCTGTGCTCTCCTCTGCGGCTCTGAAGCTTCCTCCCTCCGCCACCTGCAATCTCTGCCCGCGAAGGGCCTTCCTCGTATGTGGAAACCTTTTCTCCTTCACAGCTCCCTCCCACAGGTGCAGGTCCCGTCCCTATTCTTTGACTCTGTTTTTTCTTTTTCTTTTGCCCTACCTAGGTACCTGGGGAGTGTCTTGCCTTTTGGGAGGCCTGAGGTCTTCGGCCAGCGTTCAGAGGGTGTTCTATAGGAGCAGTTCCACGTGTAGATGTATTTCTGATGTATCTGTGGGTCAGAAGGTGATCTCCGCATCTTACTCTTCTGTCATCTTCTCGGAACCCCCCTCCCATCATTTTTTTTTTTCGGAACATGGGCCTCTCGCTGTTGTGGCCTCTCCTGTTGCAGAGCACAGGCTCTGGACTCGCAGTCTCAGAGGCCATGACTCACGGGCCCAGCCACTCCGCATCATGTGGGATCCTCCCAGACCAGGGCAGGATCCTGCATCCCCTGCATCAGCAGGCAGACTCTCAACCACTGCGCCACCAGGGAAGCACCCCCCCATCATTTTTAATATAATATTTTCTAATTTTACTTGTTATTTCTTCTTTGAGCCATTGTTTATTTAGGAATGTGTTGTGGAACTCATAGAACTCAAAGTAACAGAGAGTAGAATGGTGGTTAGCAGGGGCAAAGGGGAGGGGCAAAACTGGAGCTGTTGGGCAAAGGATAAAAGCCTTCAGTTATAAGATGAGTAAGCTCTGGAAATCTAATGTAGAGCATAGTGACACTAGCTAATAACACTATGTCGTGTACTTGAAACTGCTAAGAAAGTAAGCTTTCTCACTGCACACACACACACAGACACTAATGATTACTAACGAAGAGATTAATGTGTGAAATACACGATGGTGTTAATCATTGCACAAAGTACACATATGTCAAATCATCACCTTATACACCATAAATATATACGACTTAATTTGTCAATTAGACCTCAGTAAACGTGGAGGGAAAAAGACGAAAGAATAACCATCATATAAAAGAGTAACAAAGTTTGAGAATCTCTGTGTTCCTTCTCCTCCTTGTCTCTCTTAGGCTCTGATACTATTCTCTGAGAGAACATCCCTTATCCATTATTCTGTGGGCCTTGTATCCATCTCACAGTGGTAATTCCCTTTTAAGTCACCTGTACTGACCACATCTGAAGTGGGTAGTGTGGAAAGTGGGGAAAGAAGTGCTGGAAAGTTGTTTCTATTCTTGAAAAATCAGTCTTTTTAGTTTTGGTACATACTTTATTTAGTTATCGATTACCTCAGAAACGTATTAGGCACTTGATATATTTCATTCTTCCAATCATTTCTATATCCTAGAAACAACACTCAGGTCCTTTCCTGGAAGTAATTTTCTGGCCTGATTTATTTTGCTCTCTTTCTTTCTGATCATAATAGAGCTACTGTGAGGCTCCATGGCACACATGTGTAAAAGCTACAGCTTCTGTCTTTCTCTGTTGTTACAGTCAACAGACAAAGTTCAAAAGCACTTTTAATCTCATCTCTTACTCTTTAGGGTTTACAAGTGTTGAGGTTTTCTACTTCAAAAAGGTTTTGAATTTTGGGGTTACATTTTTTCCTTTTCATTTCTGGCCTGAAAACTAGATAATAATTTCTGAACATATGTCCACTGAAATACCCTGGTGAACACAACAAATAACCAGCATTTGGTCTGCCTCCCAAGTTATCAATATAGCAAAAGTTTCACCATTGAATAACATGCATCAACATACTTATGGTTTCCAATAAAGTTTCCTTGCCAACCACCTCCAGGCACATAAGCCAATGCCACAATTTTAAGATATGTTACAGGAGCACCCCTCCTCAAAGAACTAATATCTGTATCAGATCAAATAACACTAGCTACAGTAGAGACAACTCCCAAATATCAGTGTTGATTTTTCCCTCAACCTGATGAGGGTTGAGCAGTAATATCAGAATCTTTTTCCATCTTTAGTTGTGTCATCTTGGAGTCCTTTACTTCTAGGTTTGTGAGTGAACAATGTAGAAAGAGAAAGGTGCTCTTAATCTTAATTATATTTAAGTGTAGTATGATTTAATATGAAGACTTTGTCGCTTTAAAAATAATACTATATTTATCAGTGTGTGTGTGCACGTGTGTATGTGTGGTCTGAATTAACTATTCTGTTTGTGGAACCTTAGGACCACAAGAAAAGATACACTTAAAGAACATATCTCTCATTTCCCAGCTTACTTCAGAGTAGGTTAAGAACTTAGAAAAAAGGTGCATAGCAACAATAAATTTACAAATCTAAATAAACATTGTAAACTCCAACGTGTTCTTCAAAACAATCAAAAAAGTAATCTCAGAAGTGAAAAAATATAGTAGGACCCTGGATTTTGATGAGTTTTTGGAATAAGAAGAGCAGGTCGTACCCGTGAAGAGAAGGCAACCCTTTACCTGCTAAGGACCTTTCTTATTTCCCTTTCTTCTGTACTACCCAGGATTTAAGAACTAGTGTAATTTTTTTCAGAATACCCCACTAATTCCAAAAGTTCTTCATCTGCAATATCACATTACAAATAAGGTTAATTAAGGACTTCCATGGTGGTCCAGTGGTAAAGAATCTGTATTCCAATGCAGGAGACGCAGGTTCAATCCCTGGTCAGAGAACTGAGATCCCACATGATGTGGGGCAACTGAGCCTGAGCACCACAACTACTGAGCCCACGATCCACAATTAGAGAGAAGCCCACAGTCTGCAGTGAACAGTGCACGTGCTGAAAAGAAGTATCTCGCATGCCACAACAAAGATCCTGTGTGCTGCAACGAAGGCCTGACGCAGACAAAAATTTATTAAAAATTGTTTTAAAATAAGGTTAATTTCAAGAGAAAAAGAGCAACAGATTATGAAAGGGTAATAGAGTTTAAGAATCTTCTGTTTGCTATACTAGTTATGTCTGGGCAACTTTCCAGCTGGAGCAAACATTGTTGTGGTAATGGTGGTGTTGGTGGTGATGGTGATGATGACAGAAATAGTGATGACCTGCGGCCTAAAAAAATTATGTGTCCAGCATTGTGCCAACTGAATTACACACATTTGTGGAATCTTTATGCCCCAGTCAAGTTTGCAACAAAAATGATTTTCTCCAATTTTAGTAAAGAGACTGATATTGTGAGGAGTTAAATAATTTTTCCTCAAATCAATCAAGCAATAATTAAGAAAATAACCTGGATTTGAAATTATATACAAATAATCATCGATATGACTCAAAACTAAGATAACACGGATTGGGAGAGCCTGAAATTTGGGATCAAAGGAGGAGAGAAATCAACCAAAATTATAATGTGATATTGCTAAAAGCAGGTTTTAAAAGAAAGAAGATATTTTTACCATCACACAAAAGAATTGTATTTTATTCAGGAAGTGGAGGATAAGTAACAATGGCTCATCTGCCCAAGTGACAAACAGACACAGAAGACAGTGAGAGAATCCTCAACTGGTGAGCAGAAGGAAAGTTTCTACTCTTCCTTCTAAAGTTCTGTGATGCTTTTTCAGCTACCTCCCAGAGGGAAGCGATATACCAGCCTCAGGAAGGAAACCTCTGGCTGTCAGGAATCACCAGAGGAATATTGCAGGCTGAAGGGTGGAGAAGCTTCTTCTATATCCACGAGAGGCTTTGAAGAGAAGATGAAGGTGGTGCTGTGGAACTAGGGGAGCCAATTGTCCTTATCCTTTCCTGAGGCAGATAAAAGCTCAAGCTGTTACTTGTTATTGGGTGGGCACTTCTGCTGGCATTGTTGGAGAAGTGGCACAGGAGGACATTTCTGCTGGCAATGCTGAGGCAAGCATGGCTCAGGGCACTTTATAGGTGGGCAAAGCTCTGAGCACATAGGTGGGCAAGACTCAGGGCACTTAGGTGGGCACACTGGTGGTGGTTGGCAGGGCTGCTTCCACTGCTGCTGTTGAGAAGACATTTTTCTGGAGTCTTAGAATCTGAAAGAAAGCATATGACACTGTTCACAAGAAGGACTTCCTACAGAGAGAAGCGCAAAAGCTTGCGTAATAAAAACAGATAGTACCTCTCCAATCGCTAAGTATGTGCTTTAATCTCTTTAACACATTTTAATGAATTTCTGACTTCTCTCTTGCTTTTTAGCAAATCGTTTCATCAACCCAGAGAAAACCTTCTCTTTTCTCATGCAACTTTTCCAAAGAAAATATCGTTGTTTGAAAGAAAAAGCAGTGTTTTCTGTTTTTGTTTAGTTTTTTTTTAATGAAAACATCTTCAAAAAAGGCCACCACAATTTCTAAAATCCTGAGCAAGCTCACAAGCAATTCCTATCAACATTTTCTATCATGAGGTCCCGATAGGATGACTTATGTGCAGAGCAAAGGGCAATTAGGAAGAATGTAAGTGTCTCACACGTTCTAAGATAAATGCCTCTGTCATCAATCAGAGGGACACGAAAAAGGTATAGAAAAAGGAAACATACATTGTTCCTTATCTCTTCATGCCAAAATTTCCTATTAATTTCTTTCTCAATAAGGAATTCAAAATATGTATTAGAAATCTAATAAATGCAGTGTACCATTGTGCCCAAATTCCAAGTTCCCATTCACTAAGTAGCATTAAACCCATGTTGATAACTTTGGATCCATCAAATTTGCTGTCTCCATGATAAACTCAACATTTGAAAGCCCAAGAAAATGTTGAACTGAAGGATCAGGCTCACAAGTGTCTGCAAACTCAGTCGGAACCCGAGTAGCAGGAGGATGGCCGTCATGCAGCAGAGGACCTATTATTGGGGCTTTCTGCCACACGCAGGGGGAAGTGGAGCTGACAAACTGGCTTGGTCCAAACACTTCCCATCCAGAATGCAAATCCATCCGTAATTGGCTTGGTAGGGACTCTGAAAACAGTAAATGTTGTGCTCCAGGACTTCCTGTCTGGATTATGTTCTCATCATTCAGAGAGACCCTGCCTTAGCTCTTCGTTTTTGTGGTTTATGGCAGTGGAAGGATTTGGGGGGTTCTCTAACTTGTAGTCAAAAGTTCCCTTTCTTGATTGGGGAATATGATCAATTTCTATCTTTCACCTTCCTTGACCTCTAAAACTTCCTGCCTAGTTGCACTTGAACTGGTGGCAATTTTGTTGTACATACTGGTTTGAAAATAGCCAGGCCACCTGGTGAATCATTTCTCTTTACCTCAAGTCCTTCTTTAACGCATTTCCCCTTGATCCATTGGTTTCTAAAGGAAGTATCCTTTCTTCTTCTAAAATGGACTGAGGGAAGGTTGCATATCATTTCAGATGAATTACCACCATGATAGGTAGACAAGTTTAATAAAGTGGTGACCTCTAGGATCCACCTTTCACTGCTTTGCTCCTTCAAATAAAGAACATCCAGCAGTCAGGTCCATTTTTAAGTTGGTTTCACTTCCGGCCACAAGGAATTCAGTAGGAGTGTAGCATCACCTACCATAACTCAGATGAGCTGGCAGCTCAGACCCTAGACTTACAACAGAAATGAAGTTTTTTGCTCATACCTCCCAAAAGTGACGTACGACCGGCTCCTACCTAATTTCTCCCAACTGACCTGTTTAGATTTCTTCATCTTTTGAGGAAAGCTCAGAGGAGTGTGCAAATTTTCTGGCTTCTTGGCCTTTGAAATTTTGGGAAAACCCAATTTAATATGCAATGCCATTCAAACAATTAATGTTATATATATTTAATATTTATAAATTATTTAAAAACATGCTGTTTCAAATCAAATCTATAGGTAAATTCAATAAAAAATTGAAATCACTTTATTAATAATGCACTCACTGAGGGGGAAGGGTAAGCTGAGAAAAAGTGAGAGAGTGGCATGGACATATATACATTCCCAAATGTAAAATAGATAGCTAGTGGGAAGCAGCTGCATAGCACAGGGAGATCAGCTCGGTGCTTTGTGACCAACTAGAGGGCTGGGATATGGAGGGTGAGAGGGAAATGCAAGAAGGACAAGATATGGAGATATACGTATATGTAAGCTGATTAACGTTGTTATAAAGCAGAAACTAACACACCATTTTAAAGCAATTCTACTCCAATAAAGATGCTAAAAAATAAATTTAAAAAATTACTAAGTTTTAAAAAAAAGGAGTCACTGAAGTTCATTGCCATTCATATACAACTTCTTAATCAGTAATAATTTTGTTATAATTTTAGCCTACTTTTTATATTTTCAGTATTGGTAACAGTGGAGCATATGTCAAATAGACTTATTTCCTGCTCTGCGTTCTTCATACAATTTGTCAATGTGCTGGAAGGAAGCTATGATGTTTAATTTATGGGTCAGATTCACTGGCACAGGTCTCCAGTTTTCTGGTAAAACATTATCTGTGTGTTCCTGTAAGGATGATTTTGGACGAGAGTATTGTTTAAATCAGTGGCCTGAGTTAAGGCAGTTGCCCTCTATAAGGTGGGAAGTTCTCATCCAATCCACTGAAAGCCTGAATAGAACAAGGCTGATGATCCCCCAGGTAAAAGAGTATTCCCCTGTCAGAGGGACTTCCAGCAGAGTTTCAGCTCTGCAGACTTTGCGTGTTCCAGACATTTTATTCTCTCACTCTCTTTCTCTCTCTCTGTCCTTGTCCCACTTTCTGTAACATATTTCTGTATGTATATATGTACATATATATTGTAATATATAAATTGAATATTTCCTCTGTCATTTCATGTACATGTTTACCTATGGCCAATTAAAATAAAAATTTTCAAAGTTATTAGGAAGTGAAGTTAAAGCCAAACATAGTAATATAATATGACACATGGGGTGTGGAATTACGACAAATATACTGAGCTTTTATCAAATAACTGAAGTTCAGGAACCATTGCCTTAGCATGTCCTCCAAAGATTTCTTTTCTGCCTTTTCAGTGATTTAGCTGTCAACAGTTTTTCTACAGCTCCTCCCTTCTATACTGGACATGAACACTACTCTTCTCTATGCTGTCCCCTTCGGCACTGAAGAATCTTGTGCTGGGTCATGGTAGATGAAGGCCCTTGTCTAGTTTAGGAATAGAGTTGCAAATCTCACTTTATGATACTGTAGAATGTGGAAACACATGTTTAATGGAATCAGGATATCCCATCTCACCTGACGCGAACTTTTCCCTAGACCGATGTCGTGCATGTAAAATTCCTTTATCAGGAAATAATACTCTTGTATTCCATAAGAAAATACCAGATTTCAATTGTGTGAAACCAAAACTAGATACAAGATACCATTGAAGACTCAGAGCATCACATATAAATGATTCAGAGTGACTTTGGCTGGGAGAGAGAAGCAAAGCACTACAGGTCTGATATCTGGCTGAAATGTGAACTTAGGGCACATCTGATATGTTTGCTTTGTTCTACTCATTCCAACAATATTTTAGGTTTTTGAAGACAGTAATTTGAAAAAAAAAATTTCACTGTTTATTCTCTCTCTTCCTCTTCAACGTTCCAGAACCCTCAACATGCCATATTATCTTCACTACCAATATCTACCCCTTAACCGTCCAATTTGGTACTTTGACATATCACCCATGCATTTAGTAATAGTCCTTTCATATATTTCATAATTTTTCCTGCAGTCAGAAGGAAGAACTGGCTTAATACCTTGTCTAGCCGAAATAATAAGGAAGCTTCTTAGGAATGGGGTTTTATAATGGGACAGCAGGAAGAAGAGGAGAATGAGGAGGAGAGGGAAAGAAAGAGGAGACACTTGAAAACTGGGAAAGACTCATCAGCTGGGCATGTGCCAGAAGGCCAGGATGTAAACTTTCCCTGAGCTCAGTCACATCTTCACTGACTACTATATATTTTTAAAATAATATGATACATTGTTATAAAAATGTAGCTATATCATTTAATATATTATGGGGAAAACATAAAGCTGTTAAAAAATGAGCATGTCTATTAAACGGCCAAAAATAATCACTGCTTATATTTTGCTGTATTTAGTGTTACAAGTTTTCAAAATTCATAAACCCCCATACATGCATATATGTCTATCAGGTTACTGATTTGAGATCATCTTTTGTAATATAGATATCTCCAGGCATAGGTTGCACTTTGTGCTGCATTACATTTATCCGGAAAGATCTTATATGTTTTCTTTTCATTTTCGTTCACACAAGTTATTTTCTATTTGTTTCTTATTTCTTCTTCGCACCATTGTTTATTTACGAATGTGTTTCCAAACACACAGATGTCACAGACACAGATTAGAATCGTGGTCAAGAGGGTCTGAGGGGTCAGGCAAAAGTGGAGATGTTGGACCAAGCGTACAAGCCTGCAATCAGAGTCTCAGAGTCTACAGTACAGCATGGTGATCTAGCTAATAACACTCAGTTGTGTACTTGAATCTTGCTGAGAAATTAGACCGTAAGCATTCCCATCACTCACACAAACACACACACACACACACACACACACACACAGACATACACACATTACATTGTTACTTATGAAGTGATTAATGTACTAAGTGACCAACGGTGGTAATCACTGCACAAAGTACACACATGTCAAGTCATCACATTATACACCGTAAATATATACAATTTAATTTGTCAATTATACCTCAATAAACCCGGAGGGAAAGCATGAAGGAATAACCATCATACAAGAGAGTAACAATGTTTGAGTATCTCTGTGTTCCTTCTCCTCCTTGATTCTCTTAGGATGTGATACTATTCGCTGAGAGAGCTTCATTTATCCATTATTATCTTGGGACCTTGTACTCATCTCAGAGTGGATATTCCCTATAAGTCACCTGTACTGACCATATCTGATTTGGGTAGGGTGGCAAGTGGGGAAATGTGGGTAGGAAAGTAGTTAGTAATTTTGAAAATCATTCTTTTTCATTTTGGCACATAGTTGACTTAGTTCTCCATTCCTTCAAAAACTTATTTGGCACCTGATATAATATAGTCCTCCAATCATTTCTATGTCCTAAGGATCTCAGTAAAGTACTTTTGTAGAAGTAATTTTTTGGCCTGATTAAATTACTGTATTTCCCCCTAACGTAACAGAGCTACCATGAGGCTCCATGACACACAAGTGGAAAGATGACAACTTCTGTCTCTTTTCTCTGTTGTAACAGTAAACTGAAATTGGAATTCTAGTTGAAAACCATTTCTAATCTTATCTCTTACACTTTAGGACTTAAAAGCGGTGAGTTATCTAATTCAACAAGCTTTTGAATTTCTGGGCTGTATTACTTTTCTTTTCATTTCTGGCCTGTCAACCATAAAGATTTTCCTGAACATACGTCTACCGAAATACCCTGGTAACTTAAAAAATGAGCAACCTTTAGTTTGCCTCTAAAGATACCATAGACAACCATAACTGCAAACATTTTGCTAGGAAATAACATGTAGCACCATATTTATGGCTTCCAATATCACATTCCTTTCCAACCAACTCCAGACACATAAGCCAATGCCTCAATTTTAAGATTTGTTACAGGAGCATCCCACCTCAAAGAACTAATTTCCATGTCAGCTCAAATAACAGTAGCTACAGTAGAGAAAACTCACAAATAGCACTGTTAATTTTCCACTCATGTCATAGTCTGATGAGCGTTGAACAGTAACATGGGCATCTGTTTGTTTCTGCAGTTCTGGCATCTTTCAATCCTTTACCTCTAACCACAAGAAGGGATATGCATAATGAACAAATCCCTTTTCACAGCTTACTGGACCAGTAAGCTAAGCACTTGGAAAACAAGCTGCATAGCAACACTCATTTTGTAAATCAAGATAAACATTGGAATTCCCAGTGTATCTCAAAGGTGGGGTCAAAATAATCAAGAATGTAATTTCCAAGGTGAAAAAACATCATAAGACCCTGCGGTTGTTGAGTTTTGCAGAAAGAAGAGCACGTTGTACACATGGAGAATAGGTAGCATTTTGTCTGTTAAGGTCCCTTTAAATTCCCTTTATTTTGTACTATCCATGTTTTCAGAACTATTATAATTTTATACAGAGTATCCCAATAATTGCCCAAACTGGTTATTTTGTGGTGTTAGATTAAAAATTCGGTTAAATTGGAAAAGAAAAACAACACAGAATATGAATGGGTAATAGAGTTTAAGAATCTCCTTGCTTGCTCTACGAGGTATGTCAGAGCCACTCCCCTGCTCGGAGCACCTGGGGTGCGGGTGGTGACGCTGTTGGTGTTGGTGTTGGTGATGAAGACAGGGATAATGATGATCGGCCACCTCTCAAATGCCAATTATGTGCTCGGTATTGTACCAACTGAATGACACACATTCTTGTAAATTTTATGCCTAAGCAAGTTGGCACTGTAAATGTGATTTTCCCCAGAGTTTATTAAAGGATTTGAAATCTCAAGAAGTTAACTAACTTGTTCCTCAAATCAATCAAGCAAGAATTAGGAAAATAACCTGGATTTTTAACTGTATAGAAATAATCATTGATACGACTCAAAATTCAGATAACACTGACTGTGAAAGCCTGAAACTCGGGATCAAAGAAGGATAGAAATCAAGCAACATTATCATATGATATTGCTAAAAGCAGGTTTGCAAAGAAAGAAAATATTTTCCCATCACACAAAAGAACTGTATTTTATTCAGGAAGTGGAGGATAAGTAACAATTGCTCAGCTGGTAGAAACCCATGCCCAGGTGACCGACGGACACAGAAGACAGCGAGAGAATCCTCAGAGGGTGCCCAGGAGGAGAGCGGCTGGTCTTCCTTCTGAGGCTCTGCGATGCTTTCTTGGTCACCTCCCAGAGGGAAGCAGTACAGCACCCTCAAGTAAGAAACCTCTGTCTGTCAGGAAGCACCACTCGCATATTGAGGCTGAAGGGTGGAGAAGCTTCTTCCGTATCCATGATAGGCTTTGAAGAGAAGAGGAAGGTGGAGCTCTGGAGCTAGTTGAGTCCATTGTCCTTATCCTTTCCAGATGCAGATAAAAGCTCAAGCTCTTACATACTCTTGGGTGGCCACTTCTGCTAGCAATGTTGAATAGGTGCCCCAGGAGGGCATTTCTGCTTGCACTGCTGAGGCACGCATGGGTCAGGGCACTTGCAAGGTGGGCAAGGGTCTGGACACTTGCAAGGTGGGCAAGGGTCATGGCATTTTGGTGTGCACACTGGTGGTGGCTGGCAGGGCTGCTTGCACTGCTGATGTTGAGAAGACATCTTTCTGCAGTCTTAATATCTGAAAGAAAGTATATGACCGTGTTCACAACAAGGAATTCCTATAGGGAAAACAGCAAAATCTTGTGGAATAGCAACAGATAGTATCTCACCAATCGCTAAGTATGTGCTTTAATCTCCTTAATACATTTTAGTGAATTTCTAACTTCTCTCTCGCTCTTCAGAAAATCGTTACATTAGCCCAGAGAAAACCTTCTCTTTTCTCATACAACTTTTCTAAAGAAAATATCTTTGTTTTGAAGAAACATGCAATGATTTCTCTTTTGGTTTCTTTCTTTGTTTCTTTCTTTCTTTCTTCCTTCCTTTCTTTCTTTCTTACTTTTTTATGAAAACGACATATGCAGAAAAGGCCCTCACATGTTCTAAAATCATGGGCAAGCTCACAAGCAATTTCTATCAACGTTTTCTCGCATGAGGTCCCAACGGGATGACTTATATACAGAGCAAAGGGCAATCAGGATGAGTGTAAGGGTCTCACACCTTCTAAGATAAATGTCTCTGAAATCACAGTAGAGGTCCAAGAGAAAGGCATAGAAAAAGGTAAATACTTTGCTCTTTATCGCTTCATGTCAAAATTTCCTGTTAATTTCTTTTTCAATAGAGGAATTCAAACTAGGTAGCAGAAATCTAGTAAATACAATACAACATTGTGCCCACATTCCACGTTCCCACCCACCAAATAGAATTATACTCATGATGATAACTTTGGACCCATCAAGCTTGCTGACTGCAGCATAAACTCAACTTTCGGGTGTCCAAGAACAAAGTTGAAATGAGGAATCAGACTCACCAGGTTCTCCAAATTCAATCGGAACTCGAATAGCAGGAGGATAGCCGTCGTGCAGCAGAAGACCTTTTTATTGGAACTTACTGCCCCACCCAGGGGCAAGCGGAACTACCAAACTTGGCCTGGTCCAACCATTTCCCAACCCAAATGCAAATCCATCCATAACTGGCTTGGCAGGGACGCTGAAAACAGGGAATATCCTCTTCCAGGATCTCCTCACTGGATTATGTTCTCATGACTCACAGAGTCCCTGCCTTAGCTCTGAGTTTCAGTCGTTTAAGGCAGTGGGAGCTCTTGGAGTGCTCCCTACCTTGTAGTCAAAAGTTCCATTCCTTGACTGCGGACGATGACCCTTCCCTATCTTTCACCATCCTTGACTCTAAAACTGCCTGCCTAGTTGCACTTGATCTGGTGGCAATTTTGTTGTACGTACTGGTTTGAAATGGGCCTCGCTACCTGGTGACACATGTGTCTTTACCTCAAGTCCTTTTTACAATTCCTTTCGGCTTGATTCATGGCTTGCTAAACAAAGTCTCGTTTCGTCTTCGAAAAAGGTCTGAGAGACATTTGCATATCATCTCATATGATTCCCTATCTTGACACTTGGAAACGTGTAGTAAAGTGTTGACCACTACGGTCCTCCTTTCACTGTTTGCTCATTCAAATAAGGAACATCCAGCAGTCAGATTCCTGTGACCTTTATAAATCTGTTTTACTTCGTGCCACAAGGAATTCACTAGGCACGTAGCATCACCTACCATAACTCAGATGAGCTGGCGGCTCAGACCCAAGACTTAAAACACAAATGAAGCTTTTTGCTCACATCTCCCAAAGGGACATAAGCCATGCCGCAATCTAATTTCTCCCAAATGACCTCATTGGATGTCTTCAATTTTTGAAGAAATCTCAGAGGATTGTTCAAATTTTCTGGCTTCCTGTCGCTTTGAATTTATTGGGAAACCCAATCTAATATGCAAAGCCATTCACGCAACTAATTTTTATGTATTTAATACATATGAATCATTTAAACACATTTTGTTTCACATCAAATCTAGGGTAAATTCAAGAGGAAGTTGAAATCACTTGATGAAAAATGCAGTCACTGATGTCCATTGCCATTCATGTACAACTTCTTAATCATTAATAAGAATTTTGTTATATTTTAAACCAATTTTTTGCATTTTCCATTTTTGTCATGGTGGAGCATGTGTCAAATGAACCTATTTCCTGCTCTACATTCTTCATACAATTTGTCAATGTGCTGGAAGGAAGGTTTTAAGGTAAATTTCTGGGTCATATTCACTTGCACGGGTCCCCAGTTTTCTGGTCAAGCATTATTCTTTGTGATTCTCTAAGGATGATTTTGGACGAGAGTATTATTTAAATCAGTAGCCTGAGTTAAGTCGGTTGCCCTCTATAATGTGGGAAGTTCTCATCCAATCCACTGATGGCCTGAATAGAACAAGACTGACGCTCCCTCAGGTACAGGAATAGTCCCCTCTCCAATGGACTTCCAGCAGAGTTTCAGCTCTTCAGACTTTGCGTGTTCCAGACATATTAATCTCTCTCTCTCTGTCCTTGTCCCTCTTTCAGTAGCAAATTTCTCTATGTATATATGTACGCACACTTGTAATATATAATTTGAATATTTCATCTGTCATTTCATGTACATGATTACCTATGGCCAATTAAAATAATAATTTTCAAAGGTATTTTGAAGTGAACTTAAAGCCAAGCATATTAATGTAATATGACACATGGGGTGTGGAATTACGACAAATATACTGAGCTATTAGCCAAGAACTGGAGTTCCGGAACCATTGCCTTAGCATGTCCACCAAAGATTTCATTTCTGCCTTTTCAGTGATTTAGATGTTAACAGGTTTTCTAAGTTCCTCCCTTCTGTCCTGGATATGAACACTACTCTTTTCTATGCTGTCGCCATGGGCACTGAAGAGTCTTTTGATGGGACATGGTGGGCGAAGGCTTTGTCTGTTTTAGGAATAGTGTTGCAAATCTTGCTTTATGGTACTGTAGAATGTGGGAACAGATGTTTAATGGAATCAGGATATCCCATCTCAACTTACGCGAACTCTTCCCTAGACCGCTGTCGTGCGCTTAAAATTCCTTTATCAGGAAATAAATCTCTTGTATTCCAGAAGTGAATACGACGTTTCAATTGTGTGAAACCAAAACTAGATATAAGGTACCATTTCAGATTCAGAGCATCACATATAAATGATTCCGAGTGACGCTGGGAGGGCAAAGATAAGCAAAGCACTACAGGTCTGACATCTGGATGAAATGTGAACTTAGGGCACATCTGATATATTTGCTTTTTTCCACTCAGTCCAGCAATGTTTTAGGTCTTTGAAGAGAGAAATTTGAAAAAAATGTTCACCGTTTATTCTCTGTCTTCTTCTTCACGTGCCAGAACCCTCAACCTGCCATATTATCTTCACTGCCAATATCTACCCCTTAACCGTCCAATTTGGTACTTTGACATATCGCCCATGCATTTAGTAATAGTCCTTTCATAATTCTTCCTGCAGTCAGAAGGAAGAACTGGCCTAGTAACTTGTCTTGGCCAAATAATCAGGAAGCTTCTTAGGAATGGGGTTTTATAACGGGACAGCAGGAAGAAGAGGGGAATGAGGAGTAGAGGAGGAGACACTTGAAACCTGTGAAAATCATCAGCAAGGCATGTGCCAGAAGACCCGGTCGTAAACTTTCCTTGCAGCTCAGCCACATCTTCACTGACTGCTATATATTTTTTTAACAATATGATACATTGTTATATAAATAAAGGTATATCGTTGAATATATAATGGGGAAAACACAAAGCTGTTAAAAAGTGATCATTTCCATTAAACGGCCAAAAATATTCACTGCTTATACGTTGCTGTATTTAGTGTTACGAGTTTTCAATTTTCATATACCCACACACTGCATACATGTCTATCAGATTACTGATTTGAGATCATCTTTTGTAATATAGATATCTCCAGGCATAGGTTGCTCTCTTTGTGCTGCCTTACATTTATCCCCAAAGTTCTTGTATGTTTTCTTTGCATTTTCGTTCATCTCAAGTTATTTTCTATTTATTCGTTATTTCTTCTTTGCACCATTGTTTATTTAGGAATGTGCTTCCAAACTAACAGATGTCACAGCAACAGAGAGTAGAATGATGGTCAGCAGGGTCTCAGGGGTTGGGCAAAGGTGGAGGTTTTGGGCCAACGGTACAAGCCTGCAATCATACAATGAATGAGTTCTCAGAGTCTACAGTACCGCATGGTGATCTAGCTAATAACACTCAGTTGTGTACTTGAATCTTGCTGAGAAATTAGACCATAAGCATTCGCATCACACACACACACACGCACACACACAAAACAGAGAGACATACACACATTTCATTTTTACTTATGATGTGATCTATGTGCTAAGTGACCGATGTTGGTAATCACTGCATAAAGTACACATACATCAAGTCATCACATTATACACCGTAAATATGTACAATTTCATTTGTCAATTATTCCTCAACAAACCCGGAGGGAAAGCAGAAGGAATAAGCATCACACAACAGAGTAACAATGTTTGAGCATCTCTGTGTTCCTTCTCCTCCTAGGCTCTCTCAGGATCTGATATTATTCTCTGAGAGAGCTTCCTTTATACAGTATTCTCTGGGGTCCTTGTAATCACCTCAGAGTGGATATTCCCTTTTAGTCACCTGTACTGACCATATCTGATTTCCTAGGGTGGAAAATAGGGAAAGGTGGGCGGGAAAGTCGTTAGTAATCTTGAAAATCATTCTTTTTCGTTTTGGCACATAGTTTATTTAGTTCTCAATTCCCTCAGAAACTTATTAGGCACCTGATATAATTTCAGTCCCCCAATCATTTCTATGTCCTACAGATCTCAGTCAGGTCCTTTTGTAGAAGTAATTTTCTGGCCTGATTAAATTACTGCCTTTTCCCCTAACATAATACAGCAACCATGAGGCTCCCTGGCACACAGGTGGAAAGATGACAACTTCTGTCTCTTTTCCCTGTTGTAACAGTCCACTGAAATTGAACTTCTAGTTGAAAACCACTTCTAATCTCATCTCTTACTCTTTAGGACTTACAAGTGGTGAGTTTTCTAATTCAACAAGGTTTTGAACTTCTGGACTGTATTATTTTTCTTTTCATTCTTTACATTTCTGGCCTGTCAACCAGAAAGTTTTTCCTGAACATACGTCTCCTGAAATACCCTGGGCAAATCAACAAATGAGCAACCATTGCTTTGCCTCTAAAGATACCATGATCAGCCATTACTGCAAACATTTTGCTATTGAATAATATGGAGCACCACGTTTACGGCTTCCAGTATCAGATTCCTTTCCAACCGCCTCCAGACCCATAAGCCAATGCCTCAATTTTAAGATTTGTTACAGGAGCATCCCACCTCAAAGAACTAATTTCTATGTCAGGTCAAATAACAGTAGCTACAGTAGAGACATCTCCCAAATAGCACTGTTGATTTTCCACTCATGTCATAGTCTGAAGAGCGTTGAACAGTAACATGGGCATATGTTTGCTTCTGCAGTTCTGGCATCTTTGACTCCTTTACTTCTAACCACAAGAAGGGGTACGCTTAATGAACCCCTCCCTTTTCACAGCTTACTGGACCATCTTGGAAAACAAGCTGCATAGCAACAGTCATTTTGTAAATGAAGATAAACATTGGAATTCCCAGTGTATCTCAAAGGTGGGGTCAAAACAATCAAGTATGTAATTTCCGAGGTGAAAAAATTTAATAAGACCCTGTGGTTGTTGAGTTTTGCAGTAAGAAGAGCACGTTGTACACATGGAGAACAGGTAGCACTTTGTCTGGTAAGGTCCCTTTAAATTCCCTTTGTCTTGTACTACCCATGTTTTCAGAACTATTTTAAGTTTATAGAGTATCCCAATAATTTCACAAACTGGTTATTTTGTGGTGTCAGATTAAAAATTCGGTTAAATTGGAAAAGAAAAACAACACAGAATATGAATGGGTAATAGAGTCTAAGAATCTCCTTGCTTGCTCTACGAGGTATGTCAGAGCCACTCCCCTGCTCGGAGCACCTGCGGGTGGTGGTGACGGTGTTGGTGGTGGTGCCGGTGATGATGGCAGGGACAATGATGATCGGCCACCTCTCAAATGCCAATTATGTGCTCGGTATTGTACCAACTGAATGACACACATTCATGTAATTTTTATGCCTAAGCAAGTTGGCACTGTAAATGTGATTTCCCCCAGAGTTTATTAAAGGATTTGAAATCCCAAGAAGTTAAATAACTTGTTCCTCAAATCAATCAAGCAAGAATTAGGAAAATAACCTGGGTTTTTAACTGTATAGAAATAATCATTGATACGACTCAAAATTCAGATAACACTGACTGTGAAAGCCTGAAACTCGGGATCAAAGAAGGATAGAAATCAAGCAAAATTATCAAATGATATTGCTAAAAGCAGGTTTGCAAAGAAAGAAAATATTTTCCCATCACACAAAAGAACTGTATTTTATTCAGGACGTGGAGGATAAGTAACAATTGCTCAGCTGGTAGAAACCCATGCCCAGGTGACCGACCGACACAGAAGACAGCGAGAGAATTCTCAGAGGGCGCCCAGGAGGAGAGCTGTTGGTCTTCCTTCTGAGGTAGTGTGATGCTTTCTTGGGCACCTCCCAGAGGGAAGCAGTACAGCACCCGCAGGTAAGAAACCTCTGTCTGTCAGGAAGCACCACTCGCATATTGAGGCTGAAGGGTAGAGAAGCTTCTTCGTTATCCATGATAGGCTTTGAAGAGAAGAGGAAGGTGGAGCTCTGGAGCTAGTTGAGTCGATTGTCCTTATCCTTTCCAGATGCAGATAAAAGCTCAAGCTCTTACATACTCTTGGGTGGCCACTGCTGCTAGCAATGTTGAACAGGTGCCCCAGGAGGGCATTTCTGCTTGCACTGCTGAGGCACGCATGGGTCAGGGCACTTTATAGGTGGGCAAGGGTCTGGACACTTGCAAGGTGGGCAAGGGTCATGGCATTTTGGTGTGCACACTGGTGGTGGCTGGCAGGGCTGCTTGCACTGCTGATGTTGAGAAGACATCTTTCTGCAGTCTTAATATCTGAAAGAAAGTATATGACCGTGTTCACAACAAGGAATTCCTATAGGGAAAACAGCAAAATCTTGTGGAATAGCAACAGATAGTATCTCACCAATCTCTAAGTATGTGCTTTAATCTCTTTAATACTTTTTAATGAATTTCTGACTTCTCTCTCACTCTTCAGAAAATCGTTACATCAGCCCAGAGAAAACCTTCTCTTTTCTCATACAACTTTTCTAAAGAAAATATCTTTGTTTTGAAGAAACATGCAATGATATCTCTTTTGGTTTCTTTCTTTGTTTATTTCTTTCTTCCTTCCTTCCTTTCTTTCTTTCTTACTTTTTTACTTTTTTATGAAAACGACATATGCAGAAAAGGCCCTCACATGTTCTAAAATCATGGGCAAGCTCACAAGCAATTTCTATCAACGTTTTCTCGCATGAGGTCCCAACAGGATGACTTATATACAGAGCAAAAGGCAATCAGGATGAGTGTAAGGCTCTCACACCTTCTAAGATAAATGTCTCTGAAATCACAGTAGAGGTCCAAGAGAAAGGCATAGAAAAAGGTAAATACTTTGCTCTTTATCGCTTCATGTCAAAATTTCCTGTTAATTTCTTTTTCAATAGAGGAATAAAAACTAGGTAGCAGAAATCTAGTAAATACAATACAACATTGTGCCCACATTCCACGTTCCCATCCACCAAATAGAATTATACTCATGATGATAACTCTGGACCCATGAAGCTTGCTGACTGCAGCATAAACTCAACTTTCAGGAGTCCAAGAACAAAGTTGAAATGAGGAATCAGACTCACCAGGTTCTCCAAATTCAATCGGAACTCGAATAGCAGGAGGATAGCCGTCGTGCAGCAGAAGACCTTTTTATTGGAACTTACTGCCCCACCCAGGGGCAAGCGGAACTACCAAACTTGGCCTGGTCCAACCATTTCCCAACCCAAATGCAAATCCATCCATAACTGGCTTGGCAGGGACGCTGAAAACAGGGAATATCCGCTTCCAGGATCTCCTCACTGGATTATGTTCTCATGACTCACAGAGTCCCTGCCTTAGCTCTGAGTTTCAGTCGTTTAAGGCAGTGGGAGCTCTTGGAGTGCTCCCTACCTTGTAGTCAAAAGTTCCATTCCTTGACTGCGGACGATGACCCTTCCCTATCTTTCACCATCCTTGACTCTAAAACTGCCTGCCTAGTTGCACTTGATCTGGTGGCAATTTTGTTGTACGTACTGGTTTGAAATGGGCCTCGCTACCTGGTGACACATGTGTCTTTACCTCAAGTCCTTTTTACAATTCCTTTCGGCTTGATTCATGGCTTGCTAAACAAAGTCTCGTTTCGTCTTCGAAAAAGGTCTGAGAGACATTTGCATATCATCTCATATGATTCCCTATCTTGACACTTGGAAACGTGTAGTAACGTGTTGACCACTACGGTCCTCCTTTCACTGTTTGCTCATTCAAATAAGGAACATCCAGCAGTCAGATTCCTGTGACCTTTATAAATCTGTTTTACTTCGTGCCACAAGGAATTCACTAGGCACGTAGCATCACCTACCATAACTCAGATGAGCTGGCGGCTCAGACCCAAGACTTAAAACACAAATGAAGCTTTTTGCTCACATCTCCCAAAGGGACATAAGCCATGCCGCAATCTAATTTCTCCCAAATGACCTCATTGGATGTCTTCAATTTTTGAAGAAATCTCAGAGGATTGTTCAAATTTTCTGGCTTCCTGTCGCTTTGAATTTATTGGGAAACCCAATCTAATATGCAAAGCCATTCACGCAACTAATTTTTATGTATTTAATACATATGAATCATTTAAACACATTTTGTTTCACATCAAATCTAGGGTAAATTCAAGAGGAAGTTGAAATCACTTGATGAAAAATGCAGTCACTGATGTCCATTGCCATTCATGTACAACTTCTTAATCATTAATAAGAATTTTGTTATATTTTAAACCAATTTTTTGCATTTTCCATTTTTGTCATGGTGGAGCATGTGTCAAATGAACCTATTTCCTGCTCTACATTCTTCATACAATTTGTCAATGTGCTGGAAGGAAGGTTTTAAGGTAAATTTCTGGGTCATATTCACTTGCACGGGTCCCCAGTTTTCTGGTCAAGCATTGTTCTTTGTGATTCTCTAAGGATGATTTTGGATGAGAGTATTATTTAAATCAGTAGCCTGAGTTAAGTCGGTTGCCCTCTATAATGTGGGAAGTTCTCATCCAATCCACTGATGGCCTGAATAGAACAAGACTGACGCTCCCTCAGGTACAGGAATAGTCCCCTCTCCAATGGACTTCCAGCAGAGTTTCAGCTCTTCAGACTTTGCGTGTTCCAGACATATTAATCTCTCTCTCTCTGTCCTTGTCCCTCTTTCAGTAGCAAATTTCTCTATGTATATATGTACGCACACTTGTAATATATAATTTGAATATTTCATCTGTCATTTCATGTACATGATTACCTATGGCCAATTAAAATAATAATTTTCAAAGGTATTTTGAAGTGAACTTAAAGCCAAGCATATTAATGTAATATGACACATGGGGTGTGGAATTACGACAAATATACTGAGCTATTAGCCAAGAACTGGAGTTCCGGAACCATTGCCTTAGCATGTCCACCAAAGATTTCATTTCTGCCTTTTCAGTGATTTAGATGTTAACAGGTTTTCTAAGTTCCTCCCTTCTGTCCTGGATATGAACACTACTCTTTTCTATGCTGTCGCCATGGGCACTGAAGAGTCTTTTGATGGGACATGGTTGGTGAAGGCCCTGTCTG
Organism: Grampus griseus; assembly: GCF_964374135.1. Taxonomy (NCBI): domain Eukaryota; kingdom Metazoa; phylum Chordata; class Mammalia; order Artiodactyla; family Delphinidae; genus Grampus; species Grampus griseus. The sequence goes on along the minus strand of NW_028132944.1, from coordinate 45,339 downwards.
GTTTAGGAATAGAGTTGCAAATCTTGCTTTATGGTACTGTAGAATGTGGGAACAGATGTTTAATGGAATCAGGATATCCCATCTCAACTTACGCGAACTCTTCCCTAGACCGCTGTCGTGTGCTTAAAATTCCTTTATCAGGAAATAAATCTCTTGTATTCCAGAAGTGAATACGACATTTCAATTGTGTGAAACCAAAACTAGATATAAGGTACCATTTCAGATTCAGAGCATCACATATAAATGATTCCGAGTGACGCTGGGAGGGCAAAGATAAGCAAAGCACTACAGGTCTGACATCTGGATGAAATGTGAACTTAGGGCACATCTGATATATTTGCTTTTTTCCACTCAGTCCAGCAATGTTTTAGGTCTTTGAAGAGAGAAATTTGAAAAAAATGTTCACCGTTTATTCTCTGTCTTCTTCTTCACGTGCCAGAACCCTCAACCTGCCATATTATCTTCACTGCCAATATCTACCCCTTAACCGTCCAATTTGGTACTTTGACATATCGCCCATGCATTTAGTAATAGTCCTTTCATAATTCTTCCTGCAGTCAGAAGGAAGAACTGGCCTAGTAACTTGTCTTGGCCAAATAATCAGGAAGCTTCTTAGGAATGGGGTTTTATAACGGGACAGCAGGAAGAAGAGGGGAATGAGGAGTAGAGGAGGAGACACTTGAAACCTGTGAAAATCATCAGCAAGGCATGTGCCAGAAGACCCGGTCGTAAACTTTCCTTGCAGCTCAGCCACATCTTCACTGACTGCTATATATTTTTTTAACAATATGATACATTGTTATATAAATAAAGGTATATCGTTGAATATATAATGGGGAAAACACAAAGCTGTTAAAAAGTGATCATTTCCATTAGACGGCCAAAAATATTCACTGCTTATACGTTGCTGTATTTAGTGTTACGAGTTTTCAATTTTCATATACCCACACACTGCATACATGTCTATCAGATTACTGATTTGAGATCATCTTTTGTAATATAGATATCTCCAGGCATAGGTTGCTCTCTTTGTGCTGCCTTACATTTATCCCCAAAGTTCTTGTATGTTTTCTTTGCATTTTCGTTCATCTCAAGTTATTTTCTATTTATTCGTTATTTCTTCTTTGCACCATTGTTTATTTAGGAATGTGCTTCCAAACTAACAGATGTCACAGCAACAGAGAGTAGAATGATGGTCAGCAGGGTCTCAGGGGTTGGGCAAAGGTGGAGGTTTTGGGCCAACGGTACAAGCCTGCAATCATACAATGAATGAGTTCTCAGAGTCTACAGTACCGCATGGTGATCTAGCTAATAACACTCAGTTGTGTACTTGAATCTTGCTGAGAAATTAGACCATAAGCATTCGCATCACACACACACACACGCACACACACAAAACAGAGAGACATACACACATTTCATTTTTACTTATGATGTGATCTATGTGCTAAGTGACCGATGTTGGTAATCACTGCATAAAGTACACATACATCAAGTCATCACATTATACACCGTAAATATGTACAATTTCATTTGTCAATTATTCCTCAATAAACCCGGAGGGAAAGCAGAAGGAATAAGCATCACACAACAGAGTAACAATGTTTGAGCATCTCTGTGTTCCTTCTCCTCCTAGGCTCTCTCAGGATCTGATATTATTCTCTGAGAGAGCTTCCTTTATACAGTATTCTCTGGGGTCCTTGTAATCACCTCAGAGTGGATATTCCCTTTTAGTCACCTGTACTGACCATATCTGATTTCCTAGGGTGGAAAATAGGGAAAGGTGGGCGGGAAAGTCGTTGGTAATCTTGAAAATCATTCTTTTTCGTTTTGGCACATAGTTTATTTAGTTCTCAATTCCCTCAGAAACTTATTAGGCACCTGATATAATTTCAGTCCCCCAATCATTTCTATGTCCTACAGATCTCAGTCAGGTCCTTTTGTAGAAGTAATTTTCTGGCCTGATTAAATTACTGCCTTTTCCCCTAACATAATACAGCAACCATGAGGCTCCCTGGCACACAGGTGGAAAGATGACAACTTCTGTCTCTTTTCCCTGTTGTAACAGTCCACTGAAATTGAACTTCTAGTTGAAAACCACTTCTAATCTCATCTCTTACTCTTTAGGACTTACAAGTGGTGAGTTTTCTAATTCAACAAGGTTTTGAACTTCTGGACTGTATTATTTTTCTTTTCATTCTTTACATTTCTGGCCTGTCAACCAGAAAGTTTTTCCTGAACATACGTCTCCTGAAATACCCTGGGCAAATCAACAAATGAGCAACCATTGCTTTGCCTCTAAAGATACCATGATCAGCCATTACTGCAAACATTTTGCTATTGAATAATATGGAGCACCACGTTTACGGCTTCCAGTATCAGATTCCTTTCCAACCGCCTCCAGACCCATAAGCCAATGCCTCAATTTTAAGATTTGTTACAGGAGCATCCCACCTCAAAGAACTAATTTCTATGTCAGGTCAAATAACAGTAGCTACAGTAGAGACATCTCCCAAATAGCACTGTTGATTTTCCACTCATGTCATAGTCTGAAGAGCGTTGAACAGTAACATGGGCATATGTTTGCTTCTGCAGTTCTGGCATCTTTGACTCCTTTACTTCTAACCACAAGAAGGGGTACGCTTAATGAACCCCTCCCTTTTCACAGCTTACTGGACCATCTTGGAAAACAAGCTGCATAGCAACAGTCATTTTGTAAATGAAGATAAACATTGGAATTCCCAGTGTATCTCAAAGGTGGGGTCAAAACAATCAAGTATGTAATTTCCGAGGTGAAAAAATTTAATAAGACCCTGTGGTTGTTGAGTTTTGCAGTAAGAAGAGCACGTTGTACACATGGAGAACAGGTAGCACTTTGTCTGGTAAGGTCCCTTTAAATTCCCTTTGTCTTGTACTACCCATGTTTTCAGAACTATTTTAAGTTTATAGAGTATCCCAATAATTTCCCAAACTGGTTATTTTGTGGTGTCAGATTAAAAATTCGGTTAAATTGGAAAAGAAAAACAACACAGAATATGAATGGGTAATAGAGTCTAAGAATCTCCTTGCTTGCTCTACGAGGTATGTCAGAGCCACTCCCCTGCTCGGAGCACCTGCGGGTGGTGGTGACGGTGTTGGTGGTGGTGCCGGTGATGATGGCAGGGACAATGATGATCGGCCACCTCTCAAATGCCAATTATGTGCTCGGTATTGTACCAACTGAATGACACACATTCATGTAATTTTTATGCCTAAGCAAGTTGGCACTGTAAATGTGATTTCCCCCAGAGTTTATTAAAGGATTTGAAATCCCAAGAAGTTAAATAACTTGTTCCTCAAATCAATCAAGCAAGAATTAGGAAAATAACCTGGGTTTTTAACTGTATAGAAATAATCATTGATACGACTCAAAATTCAGATAACACTGACTGTGAAAGCCTGAAACTCGGGATCAAAGAAGGATAGAAATCAAGCAAAATTATCAAATGATATTGCTAAAAGCAGGTTTGCAAAGAAAGAAAATATTTTCCCATCACACAAAAGAACTGTATTTTATTCAGGAAGTGGAGGATAAGTAACAATTGCTCAGCTGGTAGAAACCCATGCCCAGGTGACCGACCGACACAGAAGACAGCGAGAGAATTCTCAGAGGGCGCCCAGGAGGAGAGCTGTTGGTCTTCCTTCTGAGGTAGTGTGATGCTTTCTTGGGCACCTCCCAGAGGGAAGCAGTACAGCACCCGCAGGTAAGAAACCTCTGTCTGTCAGGAAGCACCACTCGCATATTGAGGCTGAAGGGTAGAGAAGCTTCTTCGTTATCCATGATAGGCTTTGAAGAGAAGAGGAAGGTGGAGCTCTGGAGCTAGTTGAGTCGATTGTCCTTATCCTTTCCAGATGCAGATAAAAGCTCAAGCTCTTACATACTCTTGGGTGGCCACTGCTGCTAGCAATGTTGAACAGGTGCCCCAGGAGGGCATTTCTGCTTGCACTGCTGAGGCACGCATGGGTCAGGGCACTTTATAGGTGGGCAAGGGTCTGGACACTTGCAAGGTGAGCAAGGGTCATGGCATTTTGGTGTGCACACTGGTGGTGGCTGGCAGGGCTGCTTGCACTGCTGATGTTGAGAAGACATCTTTCTGCAGTCTTAATATCTGAAAGAAAGTATATGACCGTGTTCACAACAAGGAATTCCTATAGGGAAAACAGCAAAATCTTGTGGAATAGCAACAGATAGTATCTCACCAATCTCTAAGTATGTGCTTTAATCTCTTTAATACTTTTTAATGAATTTCTGACTTCTCTCTCACTCTTCAGAAAATCGTTACATCAGCCCAGAGAAAACCTTCTCTTTTCTCATACAACTTTTCTAAAGAAAATATCTTTGTTTTGAAGAAACATGCAATGATATCTCTTTTGGTTTCTTTCTTTGTTTATTTCTTTCTTTCTTCCTTCCTTTCTTTCTTTCTTACTTTTTTACTTTTTTATGAAAACGACATATGCAGAAAAGGCCCTCACATGTTTTAAAATCATGGGCAAGCTCACAAGCAATTTCTATCAACGTTTTCTCGCATGAGGTCCCAACAGGATGACTTATATACAGAGCAAAAGGCAATCAGGATGAGTGTAAGGCTCTCACACCTTCTAAGATAAATGTCTCTGAAATCACAGTAGAGGTCCAAGAGAAAGGCATAGAAAAAGGTAAATACTTTGCTCTTTATCGCTTCATGTCAAAATTTCCTGTTAATTTCTTTTTCAATAGAGGAATAAAAACTAGGTAGCAGAAATCTAGTAAATACAATACAACATTGTGCCCACATTCCACGTTCCCATCCACCAAATAGAATTATACTCATGATGATAACTCTGGACCCATGAAGCTTGCTGACTGCAGCATAAACTCAACTTTCAGGAGTCCAAGAACAAAGTTGAAATGAGGAATCAGACTCACCAGGTTCTCCAAATTCAATCGGAACTCGAATAGCAGGAGGATAGCCGTCGTGCAGCAGAAGACCTTTTTATTGGAACTTACTGCCCCACCCAGGGGCAAGCGGAACTACCAAACTTGGCCTGGTCCAACCATTTCCCAACCCAAATGCAAATCCATCCATAACTGGCTTGGCAGGGACGCTGAAAACAGGGAATATCCTCTTCCAGGATCTCCTCACTGGATTATGTTCTCATGACTCACAGAGTCCCTGCCTTAGCTCTGAGTTTCAGTCGTTTAAGGCAGTGGGAGCTCTTGGAGTGCTCCCTACCTTGTAGTCAAAAGTTCCATTCCTTGACTGCGGACGATGACCCTTCCCTATCTTTCACCATCCTTGACTCTAAAACTGCCTGCCTAGTTGCACTTGATCTGGTGGCAATTTTGTTGTACGTACTGGTTTGAAATGGGCCTCGCTACCTGGTGACACATGTGTCTTTATCTCAAGTCCTTTTTACAATTCCTTTCGGCTTGATTCATGGCTTGCTAAACAAAGTCTCGTTTCGTCTTCGAAAAAGGTCTGAGAGACATTTGCATATCATCTCATATGATTCCCTATCTTGACACTTGGAAACGTGTAGTAACGTGTTGACCACTACGGTCCTCCTTTCACTGTTTGCTCATTCAAATAAGGAACATCCAGCAGTCAGATTCCTGTGACCTTTATAAATCTGTTTTACTTCGTGCCACAAGGAATTCACTAGGCACGTAGCATCACCTACCATAACTCAGATGAGCTGGCGGCTCAGACCCAAGACTTAAAACACAAATGAAGCTTTTTGCTCACATCTCCCAAAGGGACATAAGCCATGCCGCAATCTAATTTCTCCCAAATGACCTCATTGGATGTCTTCAATTTTTGAAGAAATCTCAGAGGATTGTTCAAATTTTCTGGCTTCCTGTCGCTTTGAATTTATTGGGAAACCCAATCTAATATGCAAAGCCATTCACGCAACTAATTTTTATGTATTTAATACATATGAATCATTTAAACACATTTTGTTTCACATCAAATCTAGGGTAAATTCAAGAGGAAGTTGAAATCACTTGATGAAAAATGCAGTCACTGATGTCCATTGCCATTCATGTACAACTTCTTAATCATTAATAAGAATTTTGTTATATTTTAAACCAATTTTTTGCATTTTCCATTTTTGTCATGGTGGAGCATGTGTCAAATGAACCTATTTCCTGCTCTACATTCTTCATACAATTTGTCAATGTGCTGGAAGGAAGGTTTTAAGGTAAATTTCTGGGTCATATTCACTTGCACGGGTCCCCAGTTTTCTGGTCAAGCATTATTCTTTGTGATTCTCTAAGGATGATTTTGGACGAGAGTATTATTTAAATCAGTAGCCTGAGTTAAGTCGGTTGCCCTCTATAATGTGGGAAGTTCTCATCCAATCCACTGATGGCCTGAATAGAACAAGACTGACGCTCCCTCAGGTACAGGAATAGTCCCCTCTCCAATGGACTTCCAGCAGAGTTTCAGCTCTTCAGACTTTGCGTGTTCCAGACATATTAATCTCTCTCTCTCTGTCCTTGTCCCTCTTTCAGTAGCAAATTTCTCTATGTATATATGTACGCACACTTGTAATATATAATTTGAATATTTCATCTGTCATTTCATGTACATGATTACCTATGGCCAATTAAAATAATAATTTTCAAAGGTATTTTGAAGTGAACTTAAAGCCAAGCATATTAATGTAATATGACACATGGGGTGTGGAATTACGACAAATATACTGAGCTATTAGCCAAGAACTGGAGTTCCGGAACCATTGTCTTAGCATGTCCACCAAAGATTTCATTTCTGCCTTTTCAGTGATTTAGATGTTAACAGGTTTTCTAAGTTCCTCCCTTCTGTCCTGGATATGAACACTACTCTTTTCTATGCTGTCGCCATGGGCACTGAAGAGTCTTTTGATGGGACATGGTGGGCGAAGGCTTTGTCTGTTTTAGGAATAGTGTTGCAAATCTTGCTTTATGGTACTGTAGAATGTGGGAACAGATGTTTAATGGAATCAGGATATCCCATCTCAACTTACGCGAACTCTTCCCTAGACCGCTGTCGTGCGCTTAAAATTCCTTTATCAGGAAATAAATCTCTTGTATTCCAGAAGTGAATACGACGTTTCAATTGTGTGAAACCAAAACTAGATATAAGGTACCATTTCAGATTCAGAGCATCACATATAAATGATTCCGAGTGACGCTGGGAGGGCAAAGATAAGCAAAGCACTACAGGTCTGACATCTGGATGAAATGTGAACTTAGGGCACATCTGATATATTTGCTTTTTTCCACTCAGTCCAGCAATGTTTTAGGTCTTTGAAGAGAGAAATTTGAAAAAAATGTTCACCGTTTATTCTCTGTCTTCTTCTTCACGTGCCAGAACCCTCAACCTGCCATATTATCTTCACTGCCAATATCTACCCCTTAACCGTCCAATTTGGTACTTTGACATATCGCCCATGCATTTAGTAATAGTCCTTTCATAATTCTTCCTGCAGTCAGAAGGAAGAACTGGCCTAGTAACTTGTCTTGGCCAAATAATCAGGAAGCTTCTTAGGAATGGGGTTTTATAACGGGACAGCAGGAAGAAGAGGGGAATGAGGAGTAGAGGAGGAGACACTTGAAACCTGTGAAAATCATCAGCAAGGCATGTGCCAGAAGACCCGGTCGTAAACTTTCCTTGCAGCTCAGCCACATCTTCACTGACTGCTATATATTTTTTTAACAATATGATACATTGTTATATAAATAAAGGTATATCGTTGAATATATAATGGGGAAAACACAAAGCTGTTAAAAAGTGATCATGTCCATTAAATGGCCAAAAATATTCACTGCTTATACGTTGCTGTATTTAGTGTTATGAGTTTTCAATTTTCATATACCCACACACGTGCATACATGTCTATCAGGTTACTGATTTGAGATCATCTTTTGTAATATAGATATCTCCAGGCATAGGTTGCTCTCTTTGAGCTGCCTTACATTTATCCCCAAAGTTCTTGTATGTTTTCTTTGCATTTTCGTTCATCTCAAGTTATTTTCTATTTATTCGTTATTTCTTCTTTGCACCATTGTTTATTTAGGAATGTGTTTCCAAACTAACAGATGTCACAGCAACAGAGAGTAGAATGATGGTCAGCAGGGTCTCAGGGGTTGGGCAAAGGTGGAGGTTTTGGGCCAACGGTACAAGCCTGCAATCATACAATGAATGAGTTCTCAGAATCTACAGTACATCATGGTGATCTAGCTAATAACACTCAGTTGTGTACTTGAATCTTGCTGAGAAATTAGACCATAAGCATTCTCATCACACACACACACACACACGCACACACACAAAACAGAGAGACATACACACATTTCATTTTTACTGATGAAGTGATCTATGAGCTAAGTGACCGATGTTGGTAATCACTGCATAAAGTACACATACATCAAGTCATCACATTATACGCTGTAAATATGTACATTTTCATTTGTCAATTATTCCTCAATAAACCCGGAGGGAAAGCAGAAGGAATAAGCATCACACAACAGAGTAACAATGTTTGAGCATCTCTGTGTTCCTTCTCCTCCTAGGCTCTCTCAGGATCTGATATTATTCTCTGAGAGAGCTTCCTTTATACAGTATTCTCTGGGGTCCTTGTAATCACCTCAGAGTGGATATTCCCTTTTAGTCACCTGTACTGACCATATCTGATTTCCTAGGGTGGAAAATAGGGAAAGGTGGGCGGGAAAGTCGTTAGTAATCTTGAAAATCATTCTTTTTCGTTTTGGCACATAGTTTATTTAGTTCTCAATTCCCTCAGAAACTTATTAGGCACCTGATATAATTTCAGTCCCCCAATCATTTCTATGTCCTACAGATCTCAGTCAGGTCCTTTTGTAGAAGTAATTTTCTGGCCTGATTAAATTACTGCCTTTTCCCCTAACATAATACAGCAACCATGAGGCTCCCTGGCACACAGGTGGAAAGATGACAACTTCTGTCTCTTTTCCCTGTTGTAACAGTCCACTGAAATTGAACTTCTAGTTGAAAACCACTTCTAATCTCATCTCTTACTCTTTAGGACTTACAAGTGGTGAGTTTTCTAATTCAACAAGGTTTTGAACTTCTGGACTGTATTATTTTTCTTTTCATTCTTTACATTTCTGGCCTGTCAACCAGAAAGTTTTTCCTGAACATACGTCTCCTGAAATACCCTGGGCAAATCAACAAATGAGCAACCATTGCTTTGCCTCTAAAGATACCATGATCAGCCATTACTGCAAACATTTTGCTATTGAATAATATGGAGCACCACGTTTACGGCTTCCAGTATCAGATTCCTTTCCAACCGCCTCCAGACCCATAAGCCAATGCCTCAATTTTAAGATTTGTTACAGGAGCATCCCACCTCAAAGAACTAATTTCTATGTCAGGTCAAATAACAGTAGCTACAGTAGAGACATCTCCCAAATAGCACTGTTGATTTTCCACTCATGTCATAGTCTGAAGAGCGTTGAACAGTAACATGGGCATATGTTTGCTTCTGCAGTTCTGGCATCTTTGACTCCTTTACTTCTAACCACAAGAAGGGGTACGCTTAATGAACCCCTCCCTTTTCACAGCTTACTGGACCATCTTGGAAAACAAGCTGCATAGCAACAGTCATTTTGTAAATGAAGATAAACATTGGAATTCCCAGTGTATCTCAAAGGTGGGGTCAAAACAATCAAGTATGTAATTTCCGAGGTGAAAAAATTTAATAAGACCCTGTGGTTGTTGAGTTTTGCAGTAAGAAGAGCACGTTGTACACATGGAGAACAGGTAGCACTTTGTCTGGTAAGGTCCCTTTAAATTCCCTTTGTCTTGTACTACCCATGTTTTCAGAACTATTTTAAGTTTATAGAGTATCCCAATAATTTCCCAAACTGGTTATTTTGTGGTGTCAGATTAAAAATTCGGTTAAATTGGAAAAGAAAAACAACACAGAATATGAATGGGTAATAGAGTCTAAGAATCTCCTTGCTTGCTCTACGAGGTATGTCAGAGCCACTCCCCTGCTCGGAGCACCTGCGGGTGGTGGTGACGGTGTTGGTGGTGGTGCCGGTGATGATGACAGGGACAATGATGATCGGCCACCTCTCAAATGCCAATTATGTGCTCGGTATTGTACCAACTGAATGACACACATTCATGTAATTTTTATGCCTAAGCAAGTTGGCACTGTAAATGTGATTTCCCCCAGAGTTTATTAAAGGATTTGAAATCCCAAGAAGTTAAATAACTTGTTCCTCAAATCAATCAAGCAAGAATTAGGAAAATAACCTGGGTTTTTAACTGTATAGAAATAATCATTGATACGACTCAAAATTCAGATAACACTGACTGTGAAAGCCTGAAACTCGGGATCAAAGAAGGATAGAAATCAAGCAAAATTATCAAATGATATTGCTAAAAGCAGGTTTGCAAAGAAAGAAAATATTTTCCCATCACACAAAAGAACTGTATTTTATTCAGGAAGTGGAGGATAAGTAACAATTGCTCAGCTGGTAGAAACCCATGCCCAGGTGACCGACCGACACAGAAGACAGCGAGAGAATTCTCAGAGGGCGCCCAGGAGGAGAGCTGTTGGTCTTCCTTCTGAGGAAGTGTGATGCTTTCTTGGGCACCTCCCAGAGGGAAGCAGTACAGCACCCGCAGGTAAGAAACCTCTGTCTGTCAGGAAGCACCACTCGCATATTGAGGCTGAAGGGTAGAGAAGCTTCTTCGTTATCCATGATAGGCTTTGAAGAGAAGAGGAAGGTGGAGCTCTGGAGCTAGTTGAGTCGATTGTCCTTATCCTTTCCAGATGCAGATAAAAGCTCAAGCTCTTACATACTCTTGGGTGGCCACTTCTGCTAGCAATGTTGAACAGGTGCCCCAGGAGGGCATTTCTGCTTGCACTGCTGAGGCACGCATGGGTCAGGGCACTTTATAGGTGGGCAAGGGTCTGGACACTTGCAAGGTGGGCAAGAGTCTGGACACTTGCAAGGTGGGCAAGGGTCATGGCATTTTGGTGTGCACACTGGTGGTGGCTGGCAGGGCTGCTTGCACTGCTGATGTTGAGAAGACATCTTTCTGCAGTCTTAATATCTGAAAGAAAGTATATGACCATGTTCACAACAAGGAATTCCTATAGGGAAAACAGCAAAATCTTGTGGAATAGCAACAGATAGTATCTCACCAATCTCTAAGTATGTGCTTTAATCTCTTTAATACTTTTTAATGAATTTCTGACTTCTCTCTCACTCTTCAGAAAATCGTTACATCAGCCCAGAGAAAACCTTCTCTTTTCTCATACAACTTTTCTAAAGAAAATATCTTTGTTTTGAAGAAACATGCAATGATATCTCTTTTGGTTTCTTTCTTTGTTTATTTCTTTCTTCCTTCCTTCCTTTCTTTCTTTCTTACTTTTTTACTTTTTTATGAAAACGACATATGCAGAAAAGGCCCTCACATGTTCTAAAATCATGGGCAAGCTCACAAGCAATTTCTATCAACGTTTTCTCGCATGAGGTCCCAACAGGATGACTTATATACAGAGCAAAAGGCAATCAGGATGAGTGTAAGGCTCTCACACCTTCTAAGATAAATGTCTCTGAAATCACAGTAGAGGTCCAAGAGAAAGGCATAGAAAAAGGTAAATACTTTGCTCTTTATCTCTTCATGTCAAAATTTCCTGTTAATTTCTTTTTCAATAGAGGAATAAAAACTAGGTAGCAGAAATCTAGTAAATACAATACAACATTGTGCCCACATTCCACGTTCCCATCCACCAAATAGAATTATACTCATGATGATAACTCTGGACCCATCAAGCTTGCTGACTGCAGCATAAACTCAACTTTCAGGAGTCCAAGAACAAAGTTGAAATGAGGAATCAGACTCACCAGGTTCTCCAAATTCAATCGGAACTCGAATAGCAGGAGGATAGCCGTCGTGCAGCAGAAGACCTTTTTATTGGAACTTACTGCCCCACCCAGGGGCAAGCGGAACTACCAAACTTGGCCTGGTCCAACCATTTCCCAACCCAAATGCAAATCCATCCATAACTGGCTTGGCAGGGACGCTGAAAACAGGGAATATCCTCTTCCAGGATCTCCTCACTGGATTATGTTCTCATGACTCACAGAGTCCCTGCCTTAGCTCTGAGTTTCAGTCGTTTAAGGCAGTGGGAGCTCTTGGAGTGCTCCCTACCTTGTAGTCAAAAGTTCCATTCCTTGACTGCGGACGATGACCCTTCCCTATCTTTCACCATCCTTGACTCTAAAACTGCCTGCCTAGTTGCACTTGATCTGGTGGCAATTTTGTTGTACGTACTGGTTTGAAATGGGCCTCGCTACCTGGTGACACATGTGTCTTTACCTCAAGTCCTTTTTACAATTCCTTTCGGCTTGATTCATGGCTTGCTAAACAAAGTCTCGTTTCGTCTTCGAAAAAGGTCTGAGAGACATTTGCATATCATCTCATATGATTCCCTATCTTGACACTTGGAAACGTGTAGTAACGTGTTGACCACTACGGTCCTCCTTTCACTGTTTGCTCATTCAAATAAGGAACATCCAGCAGTCAGATTCCTGTGACCTTTATAAATCTGTTTTACTTCGTGCCACAAGGAATTCACTAGGCACGTAGCATCACCTACCATAACTCAGATGAGCTGGCGGCTCAGACCCAAGACTTAAAACACAAATGAAGCTTTTTGCTCACATCTCCCAAAGGGACATAAGCCATGCCGCAATCTAATTTCTCCCAAATGACCTCATTGGATGTCTTCAATTTTTGAAGAAATCTCAGAGGATTGTTCAAATTTTCTGGCTTCCTGTCGCTTTGAATTTATTGGGAAACCCAATCTAATATGCAAAGCCATTCACGCAACTAATTTTTATGTATTTAATACATATGAATCATTTAAACACATTTTGTTTCACATCAAATCTAGGGTAAATTCAAGAGGAAGTTGAAATCACTTGATGAAAAATGCAGTCACTGATGTCCATTGCCATTCATGTACAACTTCTTAATCATTAATAAGAATTTTGTTATATTTTAAACCAATTTTTTGCATTTTCCATTTTTGTCATGGTGGAGCATGTGTCAAATGAACCTATTTCCTGCTCTACATTCTTCATACAATTTGTCAATGTGCTGGAAGGAAGGTTTTAAGGTAAATTTCTGGGTCATATTCACTTGCACGGGTCCCCAGTTTTCTGGTCAAGCATTGTTCTTTGTGATTCTCTAAGGATGATTTTGGATGAGAGTATTATTTAAATCAGTAGCCTGAGTTAAGTCGGTTGCCCTCTATAATGTGGGAAGTTCTCATCCAATCCACTGATGGCCTGAATAGAACAAGACTGACGCTCCCTCAGGTACAGGAATAGTCCCCTCTCCAATGGACTTCCAGCAGAGTTTCAGCTCTTCAGACTTTGCGTGTTCCAGACATATTAATCTCTCTCTCTCTGTCCTTGTCCCTCTTTCAGTAGCAAATTTCTCTATGTATATATGTACGCACACTTGTAATATATAATTTGAATATTTCATCTGTCATTTCATGTACATGATTACCTATGGCCAATTAAAATAATAATTTTCAAAGGTATTTTGAAGTGAACTTAAAGCCAAGCATATTAATGTAATATGACACATGGGGTGTGGAATTACGACAAATATACTGAGCTATTAGCCAAGAACTGGAGTTCCGGAACCATTGCCTTAGCATGTCCACCAAAGATTTCATTTCTGCCTTTTCAGTGATTTAGATGTTAACAGGTTTTCTAAGTTCCTCCCTTCTGTCCTGGATATGAACACTACTCTTTTCTATGCTGTCGCCATGGGCACTGAAGAGTCTTTTGATGGGACATGGTTGGTGAAGGCCCTGTCTGGTTTAGGAATAGAGTTGCAAATCTTGCTTTATGGTACTGTAGAATGTGGGAACAGATGTTTAATGGAATCAGGATATCCCATCTCAACTTACGCGAACTCTTCCCTAGACCGCTGTCATGTGCTTAAAATTCCTTTATCAGGAAATAAATCTCTTGTATTCCAGAAGTGAATACGACATTTCAATTGTGTGAAACCAAAACTAGATATAAGGTACCATTTCAGATTCAGAGCATCACATATAAATGATTCCGAGTGACGCTGGGAGGGCAAAGATAAGCAAAGCACTACAGGTCTGACATCTGGATGAAATGTGAACTTAGGGCACATCTGATATATTTGCTTTTTTCCACTCAGTCCAGCAATGTTTTAGGTCTTTGAAGAGAGAAATTTGAAAAAAATGTTCACCGTTTATTCTCTGTCTTCTTCTTCACGTGCCAGAACCCTCAACCTGCCATATTATCTTCACTGCCAATATCTACCCCTTAACCGTCCAATTTGGTACTTTGACATATCGCCCATGCATTTAGTAATAGTCCTTTCATAATTCTTCCTGCAGTCAGAAGGAAGAACTGGCCTAGTAACTTGTCTTGGCCAAATAATCAGGAAGCTTCTTAGGAATGGGGTTTTATAACGGGACAGCAGGAAGAAGAGGGGAATGAGGAGTAGAGGAGGAGACACTTGAAACCTGTGAAAATCATCAGCAAGGCATGTGCCAGAAGACCCGGTCGTAAACTTTCCTTGCAGCTCAGCCACATCTTCACTGACTGCTATATATTTTTTTAACAATATGATACATTGTTATATAAATAAAGGTATATCGTTGAATATATAATGGGGAAAACACAAAGCTGTTAAAAAGTGATCATTTCCATTAGACGGCCAAAAATATTCACTGCTTATACGTTGCTGTATTTAGTGTTACGAGTTTTCAATTTTCATATACCCACACACTGCATACATGTCTATCAGATTACTGATTTGAGATCATCTTTTGTAATATAGATATCTCCAGGCATAGGTTGCTCTCTTTGTGCTGCCTTACATTTATCCCCAAAGTTCTTGTATGTTTTCTTTGCATTTTCGTTCATCTCAAGTTATTTTCTATTTATTCGTTATTTCTTCTTTGCACCATTGTTTATTTAGGAATGTGCTTCCAAACTAACAGATGTCACAGCAACAGAGAGTAGAATGATGGTCAGCAGGGTCTCAGGGGTTGGGCAAAGGTGGAGGTTTTGGGCCAACGGTACAAGCCTGCAATCATACAATGAATGAGTTCTCAGAGTCTACAGTACCGCATGGTGATCTAGCTAATAACACTCAGTTGTGTACTTGAATCTTGCTGAGAAATTAGACCATAAGCATTCGCATCACACACACACACACGCACACACACAAAACAGAGAGACATACACACATTTCATTTTTACTTATGATGTGATCTATGTGCTAAGTGACCGATGTTGGTAATCACTGCATAAAGTACACATACATCAAGTCATCACATTATACACCGTAAATATGTACAATTTCATTTGTCAATTATTCCTCAATAAACCCGGAGGGAAAGCAGAAGGAATAAGCATCACACAACAGAGTAACAATGTTTGAGCATCTCTGTGTTCCTTCTCCTCCTAGGCTCTCTCAGGATCTGATATTATTCTCTGAGAGAGCTTCCTTTATACAGTATTCTCTGGGGTCCTTGTAATCACCTCAGAGTGGATATTCCCTTTTAGTCACCTGTACTGACCATATCTGATTTCCTAGGGTGGAAAATAGGGAAAGGTGGGCGGGAAAGTCGTTAGTAATCTTGAAAATCATTCTTTTTCGTTTTGGCACATAGTTTATTTAGTTCTCAATTCCCTCAGAAACTTATTAGGCACCTGATATAATTTCAGTCCCCCAATCATTTCTATGTCCTACAGATCTCAGTCAGGTCCTTTTGTAGAAGTAATTTTCTGGCCTGATTAAATTACTGCCTTTTCCCCTAACATAATACAGCAACCATGAGGCTCCCTGGCACACAGGTGGAAAGATGACAACTTCTGTCTCTTTTCCCTGTTGTAACAGTCCACTGAAATTGAACTTCTAGTTGAAAACCACTTCTAATCTCATCTCTTACTCTTTAGGACTTACAAGTGGTGAGTTTTCTAATTCAACAAGGTTTTGAACTTCTGGACTGTATTATTTTTCTTTTCATTCTTTACATTTCTGGCCTGTCAACCAGAAAGTTTTTCCTGAACATACGTCTCCTGAAATACCCTGGGCAAATCAACAAATGAGCAACCATTGCTTTGCCTCTAAAGATACCATGATCAGCCATTACTGCAAACATTTTGCTATTGAATAATATGGAGCACCACGTTTACGGCTTCCAGTATCAGATTCCTTTCCAACCGCCTCCAGACCCATAAGCCAATGCCTCAATTTTAAGATTTGTTACAGGAGCATCCCACCTCAAAGAACTAATTTCTATGTCAGGTCAAATAACAGTAGCTACAGTAGAGACATCTCCCAAATAGCACTGTTGATTTTCCACTCATGTCATAGTCTGAAGAACGTTGAACAGTAACATGGGCATATGTTTGCTTCTGCAGTTCTGGCATCTTTGACTCCTTTACTTCTAACCACAAGAAGGGGTACGCTTAATGAACCCCTCCCTTTTCACAGCTTACTGGACCATCTTGGAAAACAAGCTGCATAGCAACAGTCATTTTGTAAATGAAGATAAACATTGGAATTCCCAGTGTATCTCAAAGGTGGGGTCAAAACAATCAAGTATGTAATTTCCGAGGTGAAAAAATTTAATAAGACCCTGTGGTTGTTGAGTTTTGCAGTAAGAAGAGCACGTTGTACACATGGAGAACAGGTAGCACTTTGTCTGGTAAGGTCCCTTTAAATTCCCTTTGTCTTGTACTACCCATGTTTTCAGAACTATTTTAAGTTTATAGAGTATCCCAATAATTTCCCAAACTGGTTATTTTGTGGTGTCAGATTAAAAATTCGGTTAAATTGGAAAAGAAAAACAACACAGAATATGAATGGGTAATAGAGTCTAAGAATCTCCTTGCTTGCTCTACGAGGTATGTCAGAGCCACTCCCCTGCTCGGAGCACCTGCGGGTGGTGGTGACGGTGTTGGTGGTGGTGCCGGTGATGATGACAGGGACAATGATGATCGGCCACCTCTCAAATGCCAATTATGTGCTCGGTATTGTACCAACTGAATGACACACATTCATGTAATTTTTATGTCTAAGCAAGTTGGCACTGTAAATGTGATTTCCCCAGAGTTTATTAAAGGATTTGAAATCCCAAGAAGTTAAATAACTTGTTCCTCAAATCAATCAAGCAGGAATTAGGAAAATAACCTGGGTTTTTAAGTGTATAGAAATAATCATTGATACGACTCAAAATTCAGATAATACTGACTGTGAAAGCCTGAAACTCGGGATCAAAGAAGGATAGAAATCAAGCAACATTATCATATGATATTGCTAAAAGCAGGTTTGCAAAGAAAGAAAATATTTTTCCATCTCACAAAAGAACTGTATTTTATTCAGGACGTGGAGGATAAGTAACAATTGCTCAGCTGGTAGAAACCCATGCCCAGGTGACCGACCGACACAGAAGACAGCGAGAGAATCCTCAGAGGGTGGACAGGAGGAGAGCGGCTGCTCTTCCTTCTGAGGCTCTGCGATGCTTTCTTGGGCACCTCCCAGAGGGAAGCAGTACGGCACCCGCAGGTAAGAAACCTCTGTCTGTCAGGAAGCACCACTCGCATATTGAGGCTGAAGGGTGGAGAAGCTTCTTCCGTATCCATGATAGGCTTTGAAGAGAAGAGGAGGGTGGAGCTCTCTAGCTAGTTGAGTCCATTGTCCTTATCCTTTCCAGAGGCAGATAAAAGCTCAAGCTCTTACATACGCTTGGGTGGGCACTTCTGCTAGCAATGTTGAACAGGTGCCCCCGGAGGGCATTTCTGCTTGCACTGCTGAGGCACGCATGGGTCAGGGCACTTTCTAGGTGGGCAAGGGTCTGGACACTTGCAAGGTGGTCAAGGGTCATGGCATTTTGGTGTGCACACTGGTGGTGGCTGGCAGGGCTGCTTGCACTGCTGATGTTGAGAAGACATCTTTCTGCAGTCTTAATATCTGAAAGAAAGTATATGACCGTGTTCACAACAAGGAATTCCTATAGGGAAAACAGCAAAATCTTGTGGAATAGCAACAGATAGTATCTCACCAATCTCTAAGTATGTGCTTTAATCTCTTTAATACCTTTTAGTGAATATCTAACTTCTCTCTCGCTCTTCAGAAAATCATTACATCAGCCCAGAGAAAACCTTCTCTTTTCTCATACAACTTTTCTAAAGAAAATATCTTTGTTTTGAAAAAACATGCAATGATTTCTCTTTTGGTTTCTTTCTTTGTTTATTTCTTTCTTTCTTCCTTCCTTTCTTTCTTTCTTACTTTTTTACTTTTTTATGAAAACGACATATGCAGAAAAGGTCCTCACATGTTCTAAAATCATGGGCAAGCTCACAAGCAATTTCTATCAACGTTTTCTCGCATGAGGTCCCAACAGGATGACTTATATATAGAGCAAAGGGCAATCAGGATGAGTGTAAGGGTCTCACACCTTCTAAGATAAATGCCTCTGAAATCACAAGAGAAAGTCATAGAAAAAGGTAAATACTTTGCTCATTATCTCTTCATGTCAAAATTTCCTGTTAATTTCTTTTTCAATAGAGGAATAAAAACTAGGTATCAGAAATCTAGTAAAAACAATACAACATTGTGCCCACATTCCACGTTCCCATCCACCAAATAGAATTATACCCATGATGATAACTTTGGACCCATCAAGCTTGCTGACTGCAGCATAAACTCAACTTTCGGGTGTCCAAGAATAAAGTTGAAATGAGGAATCAGACTCACCAGGTTCTCCAAATTCAATCGAAACTCGAATAGCAGGAGGATAGCCGTCGTGCAGCAGAAGACCTTTTTATTGGAACTTACTGCCCCACCCAGGGGCAAGTGGAACTACCAAACTTGGCCTGGTCCTAACATTTCCCAACCCAAATGCAAATCCAAATGGCAGGGACGCTGAAAACAGGGGATATCCTCTTCCAGGATCTCCTCACTGGATTATGTTCTCATGACTCACAGAGTCCCTGCCTTAGCTCTGAGTTTCAGTCGTTTAAGGCAGTGGGAGCTCTTGGAGTGCTCCCTAACTTGTAGTCAAAATTTCCCTTCCTTGACTGCGGACGATGACCCTTCCCTACTTTCACCATCCTTGACTCTAAAACTGCCTGCCTAGTTGCGCTTGATCTGGTGGCAATTTTGTTGTACGTACTGGTTTGAAATGGGCCTCGCTACCTGGTGACACATGTGTCTTTACCTCAAGTCTTTTTCACAATTTCTTTCGGCTTGATTTATGGCTTGCTAAACACAGTCTCGTTTCGTCTTCGAAAAAGGTCTGAGAGACATTTGCATATCATCGCATATGATTCCCTATCTTGACACTTGGAAACGTGTAGTAACGTGTTGACCACTACGGTCCTCCTTTCACTGTTTGCTCTTTCAAATAAAGAACATCCAGCAGTCAGATTCCTGTGACCTTTATAAATCTGTTTTACTTCGTGCCACTAGGAATTCACTACGCACATAGCATCACCTACCATAACTCAGATGAGCTGTCGGATCAGGCCCAAGACGTAAAACAGAAATGAAGTTTTTGCTCGTATCTCCGAAAGGGGCGTAAGCCATGAGGCAATCTAATTTCTCCCAAATGACCTCAATGGATGTCTTCAATTTTTGAAGAAATCTCAGAGGATTGTTCAAATTTTCTGGCTTCCTGTCGCTTTGAAATTAGTGGGAAAACCAATCTAATATGTAGTGTTATTCACGCAACTAATTTTTATGTATTTAATACATATGAATTATTTAAACACATTTTGTTTCACATCAAATGTACTGTAAATTCATGAGAAAGTTGAAATCACTTGATGAAAAATGCAGTCAGTGATGTCCATTGCCATTCATGTACAACTTCTTAATCATTAATAAGAATTTTGTTATATTTTAAACCATTATTTTGCATTTTCCATTTTTGTCATGGTGGAGCATGTGTCAAATGAACCTATTTCCTGCTCTACATTCTTCATACAATTTGTCAATGTGGTGGAAGGAAGGTTTTAAGGTTAATTTGTGGGTCATATTCACTTGCACGGGTCCCCAGTTTTCTGGTCAAGCATTATTCTTTGTGTTTCTCTAAGGGTGATTTTGGATGAGAGTATTATTTAAATCAGTAGTCTCAGTTAAGTCGGTTGCCCTCTATAATGTGGGAAGTTCTCATCCAATCCTCTGATGGCCTGAATAGAAAAAGGCTGACGCTCCCTCAGGTACAAGAATATCGTCCTCTCCAATGGACTTCCAGCAGAGTTTCAGCTCTGCAGGCTTTGCGTGTTTCAGACTTATTAATCTCTCTCTCTCTGTCCTTGTCCCTCTTTCAGTAGTATATTTCTCTATGTATATATGTACTCACATTTGTAATATATAATTTGAATACTTCCTCTGTCATTTCATGTACATGATTACCTATGGCCAGTTAAAATAAAAATTTTCAAAGGTATTTTGAAGTGAACTTAAAGCCGAACATATTAATGTAATATTACACATGGGGTGTGGAATTATGATAAATACACTGAGCTATTAGCCATGAACTGGAGTTCAGGAACCATTGCCTTACCATGTCCACCAAAGATTTCATTTCTGCCTTTTCAGTGATTTAGATGTTAACATGTTTTCTAAGTTCCTCCCTTCTAACCTGGATATGAACACTACTCTTTTCTATGCTGTCCCCATGGGCACTGAAGAGTCTTTTGATGGGACATGGTTGGTGAAGGCCCTGTCTGGTTTAGGAATTGACGCAAATCTTGCTTTATGATACTGTAGAATGTGGGAACAGATGTTTAATGGAATCAGAATATCCCATCTCGACTTACACAAACTCTTCCGTAGACCGCTGCCGTGTGTTTAAAATTCCTTTATCAGGAAATAAATCTCTTGTATTCCATAAGTGAATACGACGTTTCAATTGTGTGAAACCAAAACTAGATATAAGGTACCATTTCAGATTCAGAGCATCACATATAAATGATTCACAGTGACGCTGGGAGGGCAAAGATAAGCAAAGCACCACAGGTCTGACATCTGGATGAAATGTCAACTTAGGGCACATCAGATATATTTGCTTTCTTCCACTCAGTCCAACAATGTTTTAGGTCTTTGAAGAGAGAAATTTGAAAAAAATGTTCACCGTTTATTCTCTGTCTTCTTCTTCACGTGCCAGAACCCTCAACCTGCCATATTATCTTCACTGCCAATATCTACCCCTTAACCGTCCAATTTGGTACTTTGACATATCGCCCATGCATTTAGTAATAGTCCTTTCATAATTCTTCCTGCAGTCAGAAGGAAGAACTGGCCTAGTAACTTGTCTTGGCCAAATAATCAGGAAGCTTCTTAGGAATGGGGTTTTATAACAGGACAGCAGGAAGAAGAGGGGAATGAGGAGTAGAGGAGGAGACACTTGAAACCTGTGAAAGTCATCAGCTAGGCATGTGCCAGAAGACCAGGTCGTAAACTTTCCTTGCAGCTCAGCCACATCTTCACTGACTGCTATATATTTTTTTAACAATATGATACATTGTTATATAAATAAAGGTATATCATTGAATATATAATGGGGAAAACACAAAGCTGTTAAAAAGTGATCATGTCCATTAAACGGCCAAAAATGTTCACTGCTTATACGTTGCTGTATTTAGTGTTACGAGTTTTCAATTTTCATATACCCACACACATGCATACATGTCTATCAGGTTACTGATTTGAGATCATCGTTTGTAATATAGACGTCTCCAGGCATAGGTTGCTCTCTTTGTGCTGCCTTACATTTATCCCCAAAGTTCTTGTATGTTTTCTTTGCATTTTCGTTCATCTCAATTTATTTTCTATTTATTTGTTATTTCTTCTTTGCACCATTGTTTATTTAGGAATGTGTTTCGAAACTAACAGCTGTCACAGCAACAGAGAGTAGAATGGTGGTCAGCAGGGTCTCACGGGTTGGGCAAAGGAGGAGATTTTGGGCAAACGGTACAAGCCTGCAATCATACAATGAATGAGTTCTCAGAGTCTACAGTACATCATGGTGTTCTAGCTAATAACACTCAGGTGTGTACTCGAATCTTGCTGAGACATTACACCATAAGCATTCTCATCACATACACACACACACACACACACACACACACAGAAAAACACACACACACACCAGAGAGACATACACACATTTCATTTTTATTTATGAAGTGATCTATGTGCTAAGTGACTGATGGTAATCCCTGCATAAAGTACACATATGTCAAGTCATCACATTATACACCATAAATATGTACAGTTTCATTTGTCAATTATTCCTTAATATACCTGGAGGGAAAGCATGAAGGAATAAGCATCACACTACAGAGTAACAATGTTTGAGCATCTCTGTGTTCCTTCTCCTCCTTGGCTCTCTCAGGATCTGATATTATTCTCTGAGAGAGCTTCCTTTATACAGTATTCTCTGGGGTCCTTGTAATCACCTCAGAGTGGATATTCCCTTTTAGTCACCTGTACTGGCCATATCTGATTTCCTAAGGTGGAAAATAGGGAAAGGTTTGCGAGAAAGTCATTAGTAACCTTGAAAATCATTCTTTTTCGTTTTGGCACATAGTTTATTTAGTTCTCAATTCCCTCAGAAACTTATTAGGCACCTGATATAATTTCAGTCCCCCAATCATTTCTATGTCCTACAGATCTCAGTTAGGTCTTTCTGTAGAAGGAATTTTCTGGCCTGATTAAATTACTGCCTTTTCCCCTAACATAATACAGCAACCATGATGCTCCCTGGCACACAGGTGGAAAGATGACAACTTCTGTTTCTTTTCCCTGTTGTAACAGTCCACTGAAATTGAACTTCTAGTTGAAAACCACTTCTAATCTCATCTCTTACTCTTTAGGACTTACAAGCGGTGTGTTTTCTAATTCAACAAGGTTTTGAACTTCTGGACTGTATTATTTTTCTTTTCATTCTTTACATTTCTGGTCTGTCAACCAGAAAGTTTTTCCTGAACATACGTCCCCTGAAATACCCTGGACAAATCAACAAATGAGCAACCTTTGGTTTGCCTCTAAAGATACCATGATCAGCCATTACTGCAAACATTTTGCTATTGAATAATATGGAACACCACATTTACGGCTTCCAATATCAGATTCTTTTCCAAGCACCTCCAGACACATAAGCCAATGCCTCAATTTTAAGATTTGTTACAGGAGCATCCCACCTCAAAGAACTAATTTCTATGTCAGGTCAAATAACAGTAGCTACAGTAGAGAAAACTCACAAATAGCACTGTTGATTTTCCACTCATGTCATAGTCTGAAGAGCGTTGAACAGTAACATGGGCATATGTTTGCTTCTGTAGATCTGACATCTTTGACTCCTTTACTTCTAACCACAAGAAGGGATATGCTTAATGAACACCTCCCTTTTCACAGCTTACTGGACCATCTTGGAAAACAAGCTGCATAGCAACAGTCATTTTGTAAATCAAGATAAACATTGGAATTCCCAGTGTATCTCAAAGGTGGGGTCAAAACAATCCATAATGTAATTTCCTAGGTGAAAAAATATAATAAGACCCTGTGGTTGTTGAGTTTTGCTGTAAGAAGAGCACGTTGTACACCTGGAAAACAGGCAGCACTTTGTCTGGTAAGGACCCTTTAAATTCCCTTTCTTTTGTACTACCCATGTTTCCAGAACTATTAAAATTTAATATACAGAATATCCTAATAATTTCCCAAACTGATTATTTGTGGTGTCAGATTAAAAATTCGGTTAAATTGGAAAAGAAAAACAACACAGAATATGAATGGGTAATAGAGTATAAGAATCTCCTTGCTTGCTCTACGAGGTATGTCAGAGCCAGTCCCCTGCTCAGAGCACCTGGGGGGGGGTTCTGACGGTGTTGGTGGTGGTGCTGGTGATGATGATAGAAACAATGATGATCGGCCACCTCTCAAATGCCAATTATGTGCTCGGTATTGTGCCAACTGAATGACACACATTCATGTAATTTTTATGCCTAAGCAAGTTGGCACTGTAAATGTGATTTTCCCCAGAGTTTGTTAAAGGATTTGAAATCCCAAGAAGTTAAATAACTTGTTCCTCAAATCAATCAAGCAAGAATTAGGAAAATAACCTGGATTCTTAACTGTATAGAATAATCATTGATTCGACTCAAAATTCACATAACACTGACTGTGAAAGCCTGAAATTCGGGATCACAGAAGGATAGAAATCAAGCAAAATTATCATATGATATTGCTAAAAGCAGGTTTGCAAAGAAAGAAAATATTTTCCCATCACACAAAAGAACTGTATTTTATTCAGGAAGTGGAGGATAAGTAACAATTGCTCAGCTGGTAGAAACCCATGCCCAGGTGACCGACCGACACAGAAGACAGCGAGAGAATCCTCAGAGGGTGGACAGGAGGAGAGCGGCTGCTCTTCCTTCTGAGGCTCTTCGATGCTTTCTTGGTCACCTCCCAGAGGGAAGAAGTACAGCACAATCAGGTAAGAAACCTCTGTCTGTCAGGAAGCACCACACGTATATTGAGGCTGAAGGGTGGAGAAGCTTCTTCCGTATCTATGATAGGCTTTGAAGAGAAGAGGAAGGTAGAGCTCTGGATCTATTTGGGTCGATTGTCCTTATCCTTTCCAGATGGAGATAAAAGCACAAGCTCTTATATACTCTTGGGTGGGCACTTCTGCTAGCAATGATGAGCAGGTGCCCCAGGAGGGCATTTCTGCTTGCACTGCTGAGGCACGCATGGGTCAGGGCACTTTCTAGGTGGGCAAGGGTCTGGACACTTGCAAGGTGGGCAAGGGTCTGGACACTTGCAAGGTGGGCAAGGGTCATGGCATTTTGGTGTGCACACTGGTGGTGGCTGGCAGGGCTGCTTGCACTGCTGATGTTGAGAAGACATCTTTCCGGAGTCTTAATATCTGAAAGAAAGTATACGACCGTGTTCACAACAAGGAATTCCTGTAGAGAAAAGAGCAAAATCTTGTGGAATAGCAACAGATAGTATCTCACCAATCTCTAAGTATGTGCTTTAATCTGTTTAATACTTTTTAATGAATTTCTGACTTCTCTCTCGCTCTTCAGAAAATCATTACATCAGCCCAGAGAAAACCTTCTCTTTTCTCATATAATTTTTCTAAAGAAAATATCTCTGTTTTGAAGAAACTTGCAATGTTTACTCTTTTGGTTTATTTGTTTCCTTCCTTCTTTCTTTCTTTCTTTCTCTTTTACTTTTTTATGTAAACGACATATGCAGAAAAGGCCCTCACATGTTCTAAAATCATGGGCAAGCTCACAAGCAATTTCTATCAACATTTTCTCTCATGAGGTCCCAACCGGATGACTTATATCCAGAGCAAAGGGCAATCAGGATGTGTGTAAGGGTCTCACACCTTCTAAGATAAATGCCTCTGAAATTACAGCAGAGGTCTAAGAGAAAGGCATAGAAAAAGGTAAATACTTTGCTCTTTATCTCTTCATGTCAAAATTTCCTGTTAATTTCTTTTTCAATAGAGGAATTCAATCTAGGTAGCAGAAATCTTGTAAATACAATACAACATTGTGCCCACATTCCACGTTACCATCCACCAAATAGAATTATACCCATGATGATAACTTTGGACCCGTCAAGCTTGCTGACTCCAGCATAAACTCAACTTTTGGGTGTCCAAGAACAAAGTTGAAATGAAAAGTCAGACTCAATAGGTTCTCCAAATTCAATCGGAACTCGAATAGCAGGAGGATAGCCGTCGTGCAGCCGAAGACCTTTTTATTGGAACTTACTGCCTCACCCAGGGGGAAGCGGAATTACCAAACTTGGCCTGGTCCAACCATTTCCCAACCCAAATGCAAATCCATCCATAACTGGCTTGGCAGGGACGCTGAAAACAGGGAATATCCTCTTCCAGGATCTCCTCACAGGATTATGTTCTCATGACTCACAGAGTCCCTGCCTTAGCTCTCAGTTTCAGGGGTTGAAGGCAGTGGTAGCTCTTGGAGCGCTCCCGAACTTGTAGTCAAAAGTTCCATTCCTTGACTGTGGACGATGACCCTTTCCTATCTTTCACCATCATTGACTCTAAAACTGCCTGCCTAGTTGCACTTAATCTGGTGGCAATTTTGTTGTACATACTGGTTTGAAATGGGCCTCACGACGTGGTGACACATGTGTCTTTACCTCAAGTCTTTTTTACAATTCGTTTCGCTTTGATTCCTGGCTTGCTAAAGAAAGTCTCATTTCATCTTCGAAAATGGTCTGAGGGAAATTTGCATATCATCTCATATGATTCCCTATCTTGACACTTGGAAACGTGTAGTAAAGTGTTGACCACTACGGTCCTCCTTTCACTGTTTGCTCCTTCAAATAAAGAACATCCGGCAGTCAGATGCCTGTGACCTTTATAAATCTGTTTTACTTCCTGCCACAAGGAATTCACTAGGCACGTAGCATCCCTTACCATAACTGAGATGAGCTGGCAGCTCAGACCCAAGACTTACAACAGAAATGAAGCTTTTTGCTCATACCTCCCAAAGGAGCATAACACATGCTCCAATCTAATTTCTCCAACTGACCTCTTCGGATGTCTTCAATTTTTGAAGAAATCTCAGAGGATTGTTCAAATTTTCTGGCTTCCTGTCGCTGTAAAATTATTGGGAAACCCTATCTATTATGCAATGACATTCACGCAACTAATTTTGTATGTATTTAATACATATGAATTATTTAAACACATTTTGTTTCACATCAAATCTAGGGTAAATTCATGAGAAAGTTGAAATCACTTGATTAAAAATGCAGACACTGAAGTTCATTGCCATTCATGTACAACTTCTTAATCATTAATAAGAATTTTGTTATATTTTAAACCAATTTTTTGCATGTTCCATTTTTGTCATGGTGGAGCATGTGTCAAATGAAACTATTTCCTGCTTTACAGTCTTCATACAATTTGTCAATGTGTGGGAAGGAAGGTTTTAAGGTAAATTTATGGGTCATATTCACTTGTACGGGTCCCCAGTTTTCTGGTCAAACATTATTCTTTGTGTTTCTCTAAGGATGATTTTGGACGAGAGTATTATTTAAATCAGTAGCCTGAGTTAAGTCAGTTGCCCTCTATGATGTGGGAAGTTCTCATCCAATCCACTGATGGCCTGAATAGAACAAGGCTGACGCTCCCTCAGGTACAATATTCCCCGCTCCAATGGACTTCCAGCAATGTTTCAGATCTGCTGACTTTGTGTGTTCCAGACATATTAATCACTCTCTCTCTTTCCTTGTCCCTCTTTTAGTAGCATATTTCTCTATGTATATATGTACGCACATTTGTAATATATAATTTGAATATTTCATCTGTCATTTCATGTACATGATTACCTATGGCCAATTAAAATAATAATTTTCAAAGGTATTTTGAAGTGAATTTAAAGCCAAACATATTAATGTAATATGACACATGGCGTGTGGAATTACGACAAATATACTGAGCTATTAGCAAAGAAGTGAAGTTCCGGAACCATTGCCTTAGCATGTCCACCAAAGATTTCATTTCTGCCTTTTAAGTGATTTAGATGTTAACAGGTTTTCTAAGTTCCCCCTTCTATCCTGGATATGAACACTACTCTTTTCTATGCTGTCGCCATGGGCACTGAAGAGTGTTTTGATGGATCATGGTTGGTGAGGGCCCTGTCTGGTTTAGGAATAGAGTTGCAAATCTCGCTTTATGATACTGTAGAATGTTGGAACAGATGTTTAATGGAATCAGGATATCCCATCTTAACTTACGCAAACTCTTCCGTAGACTGCTGTCGTGCGCTTAAAATTCCTTTATCAGGAAATAAATCTCTTGTATTCCAGAAGTGAATATGACGTTTCAATTGTGTGAAACCAAAACTAGATACAAGGTACCATTTCAGATTCAGAGCATCACATATAAATGATTCAGAGTGACGCTGGGAGGTGAAAGATAAGCAAAGCACTACAAGTCTGACATCTGGATGAAATGTGAACTTAGGGCACATCTGATATATTTGCTTTTTGCCACTCAGTCCAACAATGTTTTAGGTCTTTGAAGAGAGAAATTTGAAGAAAATGTTCACCGTTTATTCTCTGTCTTCTTCTTCACGTGCCAGAATCCTCAACCTGCCATATTATCTTCACTGCCAATATCTACCCCTTAACCGTCCAATTTGGTACTTTGACATATCGCCCATGCATTTAGTAATAGTCCTTTCATAATTCTTCCTGCAGTCAGAAGGAAGAACTGGCCTAGTAACTTGTCTTGGCCGAATAATCAGGAAGCTTCTTAGGAATGGGGTTTTATAATGGGACAGCAGGAGGAAGAGGGAAATGAGGAGTAGAGGAGGAGAAAGAGGAGACACTTGAATCGTGTGAAAGTCATCAGCTAGGCATGTGCCAGAAGACCAGGTCGTAAACTTTGCTTGCAGCTCAGCCACATCTTCACTGACTCCTATATATATTTTTAACAATATGATACGTTGTTATTAAAACGAAGGTATACCATTTAATATATAATGGGGAAAACATAAAGCTGTTAAAAATGAGCATGTGTATTAAACGGTCAAAAACAATCACTGCTGATACTTTGCTGTATTTAGTGTTACGAGTTTTCAATTTTCATAAACCCACACACATGCATCCATGTCTATCAGGCTACTGATTTGAGATCATCTTTTGTAATATAGATATCTCTAGGCATAGGTTGCTCTCTTTGTGCTGCATTACATTTATCCCGAAAGTTCTTGTATGTTTTCTTTTCATTTTCGTTCATCTCAAGTTATTTTCTATTTATTTCTTATTTCTTCTTCGCACCATTGTTTATTTTGGAATGTGTTTCCAAACTAACAGATGACAGGCAATAATGAGTAGAATGGTGGTCAGAAGGGTCTGAGGGGTCGGGGAAAGTTCAGATGTTTGGCCACGGGTACAAGCCTGCAATCATACAATGAATGAGTTCTCAGAGTCTACAGTAGAGCATGGTGATCTAGGTAATAGCACTCACTTGTGTAGTTGAATCTTGCTGGGAAATTATACCATAAGCATGCTCATCACACACACACACACAAACACACACACACACACACAGAGAGAGAGAAACAGGGAGACATACACATGTTACATTGTTACTGATGAAGTGATTTATGTTCTAAGTGACCGATGATGGTAATGACTGCATAAAGTACACATATGTCAAGTCATCACATTATACACAGTAAATATGTACAATTTCGTTTGTTAATTATTCCTCAATAAACCCAGAGGGAAAGCATGAAGGAATAAGTATCATACAACGGAGTAGCAATGTTTGAGCATCTCTGTGTTCCTTCTCCTCCTTGGCTCTCTCAGGATCTGATACTATTCTCTGAGAGAGCTTCCTTTATCCATCATTCTCTGGGGTCCTTGTAGTCACCTCAGAGTGGATATTCCCTTTTAGTCACCTGTACTGACCATATTTGATTTCCTAGTGGGAAATTAGGGAAAGGTGCGCGGGAATGTCGTTAGTAATCTTAAAAATCATTCTTTTTCGTTTTGGCCCATAGTTAATTTAGTTCTCAATTCCCTCAGAAACTTATTAGGCACCTGATATAATTTCAGTCCCCCAATCACTTCTATGTCCTACAGATCTCAGTTAGGTCCTTTTGTAGAAGGAATTTTCTGGCCTGATTAAATTACTGCTTTTTAACCTAACATAATACAGCAACCCTGAGGCTCCCTGGCACACAGGTGGAAAGAAGACAACTTCTGTCTACTTTCCCTGTTGTAACAGTCCACTGAAATTGAACTTCTAGTTGAAAACCACTTCTAATCGCATCTCTTACTCTTTAGGACTTACCAGCGGTGAGTTTTCGAATTCAACAAGGTTTTGAACTTCTGGACTGTATTATTTTTCTTTTCATTCTTTACATTTCTGGCCTGTCAACCAGAAAGATTTTCCTGAACATACATCTCCTGAAATACCCTGGCAAATCAGCAAGTGAGCAACCATTGCTTTGCCTCTAAAGACACCATGGACAACCATTACTTCAAACGTTTTGCCTTTGAATAACATGTAGCACCACATTTACGGCTTCCAATATCAGATTCCTTTCCAACCACCTCCAGACACATGAGCCAATGCCACAATTTTTTTAAGATTTGTTACAGGAGCATCCCACCTCAAAGAACTAATTTCTATGTCAGGTCAAATAACAGTAGCTACAGTAGAGACAACTCCCAAATAGCAGTGTTGATTTTTCACTCATGACACAGTCTGGTGAGCGTTGAACAGTAACATGGGCATTTGTTTGCTTCTGCAGTTCTGGTATCTTTGACTCCTTTACTTCTAACCACAAGAAGGGATATGCTTAATGAACACATCCCTTTTCACAGCTTACTGGACCAGTAAGCTAAGCACTTGGAAAACAAGCGACATAGTAACAGTCATTTTGTAAATCAAGATAAACATTGGATTCCCCTGTGTATCTCAAATGTGGGGTCAAAATAATGAAGAATGTAACTTCCGAGGTGAAAAAACATAGTAAGACCCTGCGGTTGTTGAGTTTTGCAATAAGAAGAGCACGTTGTACAAATGGGGAAGAGGTAGCACTTTGTCTGGTAAGGTCCCTTTAAATTCCCTTTCTTTTGTACTACCCATGTTTTCAGAACTATTATAATTTTATACAGAGTATCCCAATAATTTCCCAAACTGGTTATTTTGTGGGGTCAGATTAAAAATTCAGTTAAACTGGTAAAGAAAATCAACACAGAATATGAATGGATAATAGAGTTTAAAGAATATCCTTGCTTGCTCTAGTAGGTATGTCAGAGCCACTCCCCTGCTTGGAGCACCTGGGGGTGGTGGTGACGGTGTTGGTGGTGGTGACGGTGATGATGACAGGGACAATGATGATCTGCCACCTCTCAAATGCCAATTACATGCTCGGCATTGTGCCAACTAAATGACACACTTTCATGTAATTTTTATGGCTAAGTAAGTGGGCACTGTATATGTGATTTTCCCCAGAGTTTATTAAAGGATTTGAAATCCCAAGAAGTTACAAAACTTGTTCCTTAAATGAGTCAAGGAATAATTAGGAAAATAACCTGGATTTTTAACTGTATAGAAATAATCATTGATACGACTCAAAATTCAGATAACACTGACTGTGAAAGCCTGAAACTCGGGATCAAAGAAGGATAGAAATCAAGCAACATTATCATATGATATTGCTAAACGCAGGTTTGCAAAGAAAGAAAATATTTTCCCATCTCACAAAAGAACTGTATTTTATTCAGGACGTGGAGGATAAGTAACAATTGCTCAGCTGGTAGAAACCCATGCCCAGGTGACCGACGGACACAGAAGACAGCGAGAGAATCCTCAGAGGGCGCCCAGGAGGAGAGCGGCTGCTCTTCCTTCTGAGGCTCTGCGATGCTTTCTTGGGCACCTCCCACAGGGAAGCAGTACAGCACCCTCAGGTAAGAAACCTCTGTCTGTCAGGAAGCAGATAAAAGCTCAAGCTCTTACATACTCTTGAGTGGCCACTTCTGCTAGCAATGTTGAACAGGTGCCCCAGGAGGGCATTTCTGCTTGCACTGCTGAGGCACGCATGGGTCAGGGCACTTTCTAGGTGGGCAAGGGTCTGGACACTTGCAAGGTGGGCAAGGGTCTGGACACTTGCAAGGTGGGCAAGGGTCATGGCATTTTGGTGTGCACACTGGTGGTGGCTGGCAGGGCTGCTTGCACTGCTGATGTTGAGAAGACATCTTTCTGCAGTCTTAATATCTGAAAGAAAGTATATGACCGTGTTCACAACAAGGAATTCCTATAGAGAAAACAGCAAAATCTTGTGGAATAACAACAGATAGTATCTCACCAATCTCTAAGTATGTGCTTTAATCTGTTAAATACTTTTTAATGAATTTCTGACTTCTCTCTCGCTCTTCAGAAAATCGTTACATCAGCCCAGAGAAAACCTTCCCTTTTCTCATACAGCTTTTCTAAAGAAAATATCTTTGTTTTGAAGAAACATGCAATGTTTTCTCTTTTGGTTTCTTTCTTTCTTTCTTTCCTTCTTTCCTTTTTTCTTTTTAATGAAAACGACATCTTCAGAAAAGGCCCTCACATGTTCTAAAATCATGGGCAAGCTCACAAGCAATTTGTATCAACATTTCCTCTCATGACGTCCCGACAGGATGACTTATAACCAGAGCAAAGGGCAATCAGGATGAGTGTAAGGGTCTCACACCTTCTAAGATAAATGCCTCTGAAATCACAGCAGAGGTCCAAGAGAAAGGCATAGAAGAAGGTAAATACTTTGCTCTTTATCCCTTCATGTCAATATTTCCTGTTAATATCTTTTTCAATAGAGGAATTCAAACTAGGTATCAGTAATCTAGTAAATACAATACAACGTTGTGCCCAGCTTCCAAGTTCTCATCCACTAAGTAACATTATACCCATGATCATAATTTTGGACCCATCAAGCTTGCTGAGTCCAGCATAAACTCAACATTTGGGTGTCCATGAACAAAGTTGAAATGAAGAATAAGACTCACCAGGTTCTCCAAAGTCAGTCAGAACTCGAGTGGCAGGAGGATAGCTGTCGTGCAGCAGAGGACCTATTTATTGGCGCTTACTGCCCCACCCAGGGGGAAGCGGAACTACCAAACTTGGCCTGGTCCAATCATTTCCCAACCCAAATGCAAATCCATCCATAACTGGCTTGGCAGGGACTCTGAAAACAGGAAATATCCTGATCCCGGATCTCCTCACTGGATTATGTTCTCATGACTCACAGAGTCCCTGCCTTAGCTCTCAGTTTCAGTCGTTTAAGGCAGTGGGAGCACTTGGAGTGTCCTCTAACTTGGAGTCAAAAGTTCCATTCCTTGACTGGGGAGGATGACCCTTTCGTATCTTTCACCATCCTTGACTCTAAAACTGCCTGCCTAGTTGCACTTGATCTGGTGGCAAGTTTGTT
This sequence comes from Grampus griseus, assembly GCF_964374135.1. Lineage (NCBI taxonomy): Eukaryota > Metazoa > Chordata > Mammalia > Artiodactyla > Delphinidae > Grampus > Grampus griseus. Next base: position 12,266 of record NW_028132944.1, on the reverse strand, counting down.
GTACATACTGGGTTGAAATGGGCCTCGCTACCTGGTGACACATGTCACTTTACCTCAAGTCTTTCTTTCAATTCATTTCAGTTTGATTCATGGCTTGCTAAACAAAGTCTCATTTCATCTTCGAAAATGGTCTGAGGGAAATTTGCAGGTCATCTCATATGATTCCCTACCTTGACACTTGGAAACGTGTAGTAAAGTGTTGACCACTACGGTCCTCCTTTCACTGTTTGCTCCTTCAAATAAAGAACATCCAGCAGTCAGATGCCTGTGACCTTTATAAATCTGTTTTACTTCCTGCCACAAGGAATCCACTAGGCACATAGCATCCCCTTCCATAACTGAGATGAGCTGGCAGCTCAGACCCAAGACTTACAACAGAAATGAAGCTTTTTGCTCATACCTCCCAAAGGGACATAACACATGCTCCAATCCAATTTCTCCAACTGACCTCTTCGGATGTCTTCAATTTTTGAAGAAATCTCAGAGGATTGTTCAAATTTTCTGGCTTCCTATCACTGTAAAATTATTGGGAAACCCAATGTATTATGCAATGCCATTCACGCAACTAATTTTGTATGTATTTAATACTTATGAATTATTTAAACACATATTGTTTCCCATCAAATCTAGGGTAAATTCATGAGAAAGTTGAAATCACTTGATTAAAAATGCAGTCACTGAAGTTCATTGCCATTCATGTACAACTTCTTAATCATTAATAAGAATTTTGTTATATTTTAAACCTATGCTTTGCATTTTCCATTTAGGTCACGGTGGAGCACGTGTCAAATAAACCTATATCGTGCTGTACTTTCTTCATACAATTTGTCAATGTGCTGGAAGGAAGGTTTGATGGTTAATTTATGGGTCAGATTCACTGGCACAGGTCCCCTGTTTACTGGACAAACATTATTCTGTGTGTTTCTGTAAGGATGATTTTGGATGAGAGTATTATTGAAATCAGTAGCCTGAGTTAAGTCGGTTGCCCTCTATAACGTGGGAAGTTCTCATCCAATGCACTGACGGCCTGAATAGAACAAGGCTGACGTTCCCTCAGGTAAAAGAATATTCCTCTGTCAGATGGACTTCTAGGAGTTTCAGCTCTGCAGATTTTGTGTGTTCCAGACATTTTAATCTCTCTCTCTCTGTCCTTGTCCCAGTTTCTGTAACATATTTCTGTATGTATATACGTACCTACAGGTTGTAATATATAATTTGAATATTTCATCTGTCATTTCATGTACATGACTACCTATGGCCAATTAAAATAAAAATTTTCAAAGGTATTTTGAAGTGCATTTAAAGCCAAACATATTAATGTAATATGACACATGGGGTGTGGAATTATGACAAATATAATGAGCTATTAGTAAATAACTGAAGTTCAGGAACCATTGCCTTAGCACATCTACCAAAGACTTCATTTCTGACTTTTCAGTGATTTAGATGTTAACAGGTTTTCTAAGTTCCTCCCTTCTATCCTGGATATGAACACTACTCTTTTCTATGCTGTCGCCATGGGCACGGAAGAGTGTTTTGATGGATCATGGTTGGTGAGGGCCCTGTCTGGTTTAGAAATAGAGTTGCAAATCTCGCTTTATGATACTGTAGAATGTTGGAACAGATGTTTAATGGAATCAGGATATCCCATCTGAACTTACGCGAACTCTTCCCTAGACCGCTGTCCTGCGCTTAAAATTCCTTTATCAGGAAATAAATCTCTTGTATTCCAGAAGTGAATACGAAGTTTCAATTGTGTGAAACCAAAAGTAGATATAAGGTACCATTTCAGATTCAGAGCATCACATATAAATGATTCAGAGTGACGCTGGGAGGGGAAAGATAAGCAAAGCACTACAGGTCTGACAGCTGGATGAAATGTGAACTTAGGGCACATCTGATATATTTGCTTTTTGCCACTCAGTCCAACAATGTTTTAGGTCTCTGAAGAGAGCAATTTGAAGAAAATGTTCACCGTTTATTCTCTGTCTTCTTCTTCACGTGCCAGAATCCTCAAACTGCCATATTATCTTCACTGCCAATATCTACCCCTTAACCGTCCAATTTGGTACTTTGACATATCGCCCATGCATTTAGTAATAGTCCTTTCATAATTCTTCCTGCAGTCAGAAGAAAAAACTGGCCTAGTAACTTGTCTTGGCCAAATAATCAGGAAGCTTCTTAGGAATGCGGTTATATAAAGGGACAGCAGGAAGAAGAGGGGAATGAGGAGTAGAGGAGGAGAAAGAGGAGACACTTGAATCGTGTGAAAGTCATCAGCTAGGCATGTGCCAGAAGACCAGGTCGTAAACTTTGCTTGCAGCTCAGCCACATCTTCACTGACTCCTATATATATTTTTAACAATATGATACGTTGTTATTAAAACGAAGGTATACCATTTAATATATAATGGGGAAAACATAAAGCTGTTAAAAATGAGCATGTGTATTAAACGGTCAAAAACAATCACTGCTGATACTTTGCTGTATTTAGTGTTACGAGTTTTCAATTTTCATAAACCCACACACATGCATCCATGTCTATCAGGCTACTGATTTGAGATCATCTTTTGTAATATAGATATCTCTAGGCATAGGTTGCTCTCTTTGTGCTGCATTACATTTATCCCGAAAGTTCTTGTATGTTTTCTTTTCATTTTCGTTCATCTCAAGTTATTTTCTATTTATTTCTTATTTCTTCTTCGCACCATTGTTTATTTTGGAATGTGTTTCCAAACTAACAGATGACAGGCAATAATGAGTAGAATGGTGGTCAGCAGGGTCTGAGGGGTCGGGGAAAGTTCAGATGTTTGGCCACGGGTACAAGCCTGCAATCATACAATGAATGAGTTCTCAGAGTCTACAGTAGAGCATGGTGATCTAGGTAATAGCACTCACTTGTGTAGTTGAATCTTGCTGGGAAATTATACCATAAGCATGCTCATCACACACACACACACAAACACACACACATACACACAGAGAGAGAGAAACAGGGAGACATACACACATTACATTGTTACTGATGAAGTGATTTATGTTCTAAGTGACCGATGATGGTAATGATTGCATAAAGTACACATATGTCAAGTCATCACATTATACACAGTAAATATGTACAATTTCGTTTGTTAATTATTCCTCAATAAACCCAGAGGGAAAGCATGAAGGAATAAGTATCATACAACGGAGTAGCAATGTTTGAGCATCTCTGTGTTCCTTCTCCTCCTTGGCTCTCTCAGGATCTGATACTATTCTCTGAGAGAGCTTCTTTTATCCATCATTCTCTGGGGTCCTTGTAGTCACCTCAGAGTGGATATTCCCTTTTAGTCACCTGTACTGACCATATTTGATTTCCTAGTGGGAAATTAGGGAAAGGTGCGCGGGAATGTCGTTAGTAATCTTAAAAATCATTCTTTTTCGTTTTGGCCCATAGTTAATTTAGTTCTCAATTCCCTCAGAAACTTATTAGGCACCTGATATAATTTCAGTCCCCCAATCACTTCTATGTCCTACAGATCTCAGTTAGGTCCTTTTGTAGAAGGAATTTTCTGGCCTGATTAAATTACTGCTTTTTCCCCTAACATAATACAGCAACCCTGAGGCTCCCTGGCACACAGGTGGAAAGAAGACAACTTCTGTCTACTTTCCCTGTTGTAACAGTCCACTGAAATTGAACTTCTAGTTGAAAACCACTTCTAATCGCATCTCTTACTCTTTAGGACTTACAAGCGGTGAGTTTTCGAATTCAACAAGGTTTTGAACTTCTGGACTGTATTATTTTTCTTTTCATTCTTTACATTTCTGGCCTGTCAACCAGAAAGATTTTCCTGAACATACATCTCCTGAAATACCCTGGCAAATCAGCAAGTGAGCAACCATTGCTTTGCCTCTAAAGATACCATGGACAACCATTACTTCAAACGTTTTGCCTTTGAATAACATGTAGCACCACATTTACGGCTTCCAATATCAGATTCCTTTCCAACCACCTCCAGACACATGAGCCAATGCCACAATTTTTTTAAGATTTGTTACAGGAGCATCCCACCTCAAAGAACTAATTTCTATGTCAGGTCAAATAACAGTAGCTACAGTAGAGACAACTCCCAAATAGCAGTGTTGATTTTTCACTCATGACACAGTCTGGTGAGCGTTGAACAGTAACATGGGCATTTGTTTGCTTCTGCAGTTCTGGTATCTTTGACTCCTTTACTTCTAACCACAAGAAGGGATATGCTTAATGAACACATCCCTTTTCACAGCTTACTGGACCAGTAAGCTAAGCACTTGGAAAACAAGCGACATAGTAACAGTCATTTTGTAAATCAAGATAAACATTGGATTCCCCTGTGTATCTCAAATGTGGGGTCAAAATAATGAAGAATGTAACTTCCGAGGTGAAAAAACATAGTAAGACCCTGCGGTTGTTGAGTTTTGCAATAAGAAGAGCACGTTGTACAAATGGGGAAGAGGTAGCACTTTGTCTGGTAAGGTCCCTTTAAATTCCCTTTCTTTTGTACTACCCATGTTTTCAGAACTATTATAATTTTATACAGAGTATCCCAATAATTTCCCAAACTGGTTATTTTGTGGGGTCAGATTAAAAATTCAGTTAAACTGGTAAAGAAAATCAACACAGAATATGAATGGATAATAGAGTTTAAAGAATATCCTTGCTTGCTCTAGTAGGTATGTCAGAGCCACTCCCCTGCTTGGAGCACCTGGGGGTGGTGGTGACGGTGTTGGTGGTGGTGACGGTGATGATGACAGGGACAATGATGATCTGCCACCTCTCAAATGCCAATTACATGCTCGGCATTGTGCCAACTAAATGACACACTTTCATGTAATTTTTATGGCTAAGTAAGTGGGCACTGTATATGTGATTTTCCCCAGAGTTTATTAAAGGATTTGAAATCCCAAGAAGTTACAAAACTTGTTCCTTAAATGAGTCAAGGAATAATTAGGAAAATAACCTGGATTTTTAACTGTATAGAAATAATCATTGATACGACTCAAAATTCAGATAACACTGACTGTGAAAGCCTGAAACTCGGGATCAAAGAAGGATAGAAATCAAGCAACATTATCATATGATATTGCTAAACGCAGGTTTGCAAAGAAAGAAAATATTTTCCCATCTCACAAAAGAACTGTATTTTATTCAGGAAGTGGAGGATAAGTAACAATTGCTCAGCTGGTAGAAACCCATGCCCAGGTGACCGACGGACACAGAAGACAGCGAGAGAATCCTCAGAGGGCGCCCAGGAGGAGAGCGGCTGCTCTTCCTTCTGAGGCTCTGCGATGCTTTCTTGGGCACCTCCCAGAGGGAAGCAGTACAGCACCCGCAGGTAAGAAACCTCTGTCTGTCAGGAAGCAGATAAGAGCTCAAGCTCTTACATACTCTTGGGTGGCCACTTCTGCTAGCAATGTTGAACAGGTGCCCCAGGAGGGCATTTCTGCTTGCACTGCTGAGGCACGCATGGGTCAGGGCACTTTCTAGGTGGGCAAGGGTCTGGACACTTGCAAGGTGGGCAAGGGTCTGGACACTTGCAAGGTGGGCAAGGGTCATGGCATTTTGGTGTGCACACTGGTGGTGGCTGGCAGGGCTGCTTGCACTGCTGATGTTGAGAAGACATCTTTCTGCAGTCTTAATATCTGAAAGAAAGTATATGACCGTGTTCACAACAAGGAATTCCTATAGGGAAAACAGCAAAATCTTGTGGAATAACAACAGATAGTATCTCACCAATCTCTAAGTATGTGCTTTAATCTGTTAAATACTTTTTAATGAATTTCTGACTTCTCTCTCGCTCTTCAGAAAATCGTTACATCAGCCCAGAGAAAACCTTCCCTTTTCTCATACAGCTTTTCTAAAGAAAATATCTTTGTTTTGAAGAAACATGCAATGTTTTCTCTTTTGGTTTCTTTCTTTCTTTCCTTCTTTCCTTTTTTCTTTTTAATGAAAACGACATCTTCAGAAAAGGCCCTCACATGTTCTAAAATCATGGGCAAGCTCACAAGCAATTTGTATCAACATTTCCTCTCATGACGTCCCGACAGGATGACTTATATCCAGAGCAAAGGGCAATCAGGATGAGTGTAAGGGTCTCACACCTTCTAAGATAAATGCCTCTGAAATCACAGCAGAGGTCCAAGAGAAAGGCATAGAAGAAGGTAAATACTTTGCTCTTTATCCCTTCATGTCAATATTTCCTGTTAATTTCTTTTTCAATAGAGGAATTCAAACTAGGTATCAGTAATCTAGTAAATACAATACAATATTGTGCCCAGCTTCCAAGTTCTCATCCACTAAGTAACATTATACCCATGATCATAATTTTGGACCCATCAAGCTTGCTGAGTCCAGCATAAACTCAACATTTGGGTGTCCATGAACAAAGTTGAAATGAAGAATAAGACTCACCAGGTTCTCCAAAGTCAGTCAGAACTCGAGTGGCAGGAGGATAGCTGTCGTGCAGCAGAGGACCTATTTATTGGCGCTTACTGCCCCACCCAGGGGGAAGCGGAACTACCAAACTTGGCCTGGTCCAATCATTTCCCAACCCAAATGCAAATCCATCCATAACTGGCTTGGCAGGGACTCTGAAAACAGGAAATATCCTGATCCCGGATCTCCTCACTGGATTATGTTCTCATGACTCACAGAGTCCCTGCCTTAGCTCTCAGTTTCAGTCGTTTAAGGCAGTGGGAGCACTTGGAGTGTCCTCTAACTTGGAGTCAAAAGTTCCATTCCTTGACTGGGGAGGATGACCCTTTCGTATCTTTCACCATCCTTGACTCTAAAACTGCCTGCCTAGTTGCACTTGATCTGGTGGCAAGTTTGTTGTACATACTGGGTTGAAATGGGCCTCGCTACCTGGTGACACATGTCACTTTACCTCAAGTCTTTCTTTCAATTCATTTCGGTTTGATTCATGGCTTGCTAAACAAAGTCTCATTTCATCTTCGAAAATGGTCTGAGGGAAATTTGCAGGTCATCTCATATGATTCCCTACCTTGACACTTGGAAACGTGTAGTAAAGTGTTGACCACTACGGTCCTCCTTTCACTGTTTGCTCCTTCAAATAAAGAACATCCAGCAGTCAGATGCCTGTGACCTTTATAAATCTGTTTTACTTCCTGCCACAAGGAATCCACTAGGCACATAGCATCCCCTTCCATAACTGAGATGAGCTGGCAGCTCAGACCCAAGACTAACAACAGAAATGAAGCTTTTTGCTCATACCTCCCAAAGGGACATAACACATGCTCCAATCCAATTTCTCCAACTGACCTCTTCGGATGTCTTCAATTTTTGAAGAAATCTCAGAGGATTGTTCAAATTTTCTGGCTTCCTATCGCTGTAAAATTATTGGGAAACCCAATGTATTATGCAATGCCATTCACGCAACTAATTTTGTATGTATTTAATACTTATGAATTATTTAAACACATATTGTTTCCCATCAAATCTAGGGTAAATTCATGAGAAAGTTGAAATCACTTGATTAAAAATGCAGTCACTGAAGTTCATTGCCATTCATGTACAACTTCTTAATCATTAATAAGAATTTTGTGATATTTTAAACCTATGCTTTGCATTTTCCATTTAGGTCACGGTGGAGCACGTGTCAAATAAACCTATATCGTGCTGTACTTTCTTCATACAATTTGTCAATGTGCTGGAAGGAAGGTTTGATGGTTAATTTATGGGTCAGATTCACTGGCACAGGTCCCCTGTTTACTGGACAAACATTATTCTGTGTGTTTCTGTAAGGATGATTTTGGATGAGAGTATTATTGAAATCAGTAGCCTGAGTTAAGTCGGTTGCCCTCTATAACGTGGGAAGTTCTCATCCAATGCACTGACGGCCTGAATAGAACAAGGCTGACGTTCCCTCAGGTAAAAGAATATTCCTCTGTCAGATGGACTTCTAGGAGTTTCAGCTCTGCAGATTTTGTGTGTTCCAGACATTTTAATCTCTCTCTCTCTGTCCTTGTCCCAGTTTCTGTAACATATTTCTGTATGTATATACGTACCTACAGGTTGTAATATATAATTTGAATATTTCATCTGTCATTTCATGTACATGACTACCTATGGCCAATTAAAATAAAAATTTTCAAAGGTATTTTGAAGTGCATTTAAAGCCAAACATATTAATGTAATATGACACATGGGGTGTGGAATTATGACAAATATAATGAGCTATTAGTAAATAACTGAAGTTCAGGAACCATTGCCTTAGCACATCTACCAAAGACTTCATTTCTGACTTTTCAGTGATTTAGATGTTAACAGGTTTTCTAAGTTCCTCCCTTCTATCCTGGATATGAACACTACTCTTTTCTATGCTGTCGCCATGGGCACGGAAGAGTGTTTTGATGGATCATGGTTGGTGAGGGCCCTGTCTGGTTTAGAAATAGAGTTGCAAATCTCGCTTTATGATACTGTAGAATGTTGGAACAGATGTTTAATGGAATCAGGATATCCCATCTGAACTTACGCGAACTCTTCCCTAGACCGCTGTCCTGTGCTTAAAATTCCTTTATCAGGAAATAAATCTCTTGTATTCCAGAAGTGAATACGAAGTTTCAATTGTGTGAAACCAAAAGTAGATATAAGGTACCATTTCAGATTCAGAGCATCACATATAAATGATTCAGAGTGACGCTGGGAGGGGAAAGATAAGCAAAGCACTACAGGTCTGACAGCTGGATGAAATGTGAACTTAGGGCACATCTGATATATTTGCTTTTTGCCACTCAGTCCAACAATGTTTTAGGTCTTTGAAGAGAGAAATTTGAAGAAAATGTTCACCGTTTATTCTCTGTCTTCTTCTTCACGTGCCAGAATCCTCAAACTGCCATATTATCTTCACTGCCAATATCTACCCCTTAACCGTCCAATTTGGTACTTTGACATATCGCCCATGCATTTAGTAATAGTCCTTTCATAATTCTTCCTGCAGTCAGAAGAAAAAACTGGCCTAGTAACTTGTCTTGGCCAAATAATCAGGAAGCTTCTTAGGAATGTGGTTATATAAAGGGACAGCAGGAAGAAGAGGGGAATGAGGAGTAGAGGAGGAGAAAGAGGAGACACTTGAATCGTGTGAAAGTCATCAGCTAGGCATGTGCCAGAAGACCAGGTCGTAAACTTTGCTTGCAGCTCAGCCACATCTTCACTGACTCCTATATATATTTTTAACAATATGATACGTTGTTATTAAAACGAAGGTATACCATTTAATATATAATGGGGAAAACATAAAGCTGTTAAAAATGAGCATGTGTATTAAACGGTCAAAAACAATCACTGCTGATACTTTGCTGTATTTAGTGTTACGAGTTTTCAATTTTCATAAACCCACACACATGCATCCATGTCTATCAGGCTACTGATTTGAGATCATCTTTTGTAATATAGATATCTCTAGGCATAGGTTGCTCTCTTTGTGCTGCATTACATTTATCCCGAAAGTTCTTGTATGTTTTCTTTTCATTTTCGTTCATCTCAAGTTATTTTCTATTTATTTCTTATTTCTTCTTCGCACCATTGTTTATTTTGGAATGTGTTTCCAAACTAACAGATGACAGGCAATAATGAGTAGAATGGTGGTCAGCAGGGTCTGAGGGGTCGGGGAAAGTTCAGATGTTTGGCCACGGGTACAAGCCTGCAATCATACAATGAATGAGTTCTCAGAGTCTACAGTAGAGCATGGTGATCTAGGTAATAGCACTCACTTGTGTAGTTGAATCTTGCTGGGAAATTATACCATAAGCATGCTCATCACACACACACACACAAACACACACACATACACACAGAGAGAGAGAAACAGGGAGACATACACACATTACATTGTTACTGATGAAGTGATTTATGTTCTAAGTGACCGATGATGGTAATGACTGCATAAAGTACACATATGTCAAGTCATCACATTATACACAGTAAATATGTACAATTTCGTTTGTTAATTATTCCTCAATAAACCCAGAGGGAAAGCATGAAGGAATAAGTATCATACAACGGAGTAGCAATGTTTGAGCATCTCTGTGTTCCTTCTCCTCCTTGGCTCTCTCAGGATCTGATACTATTCTCTGAGAGAGCTTCCTTTATCCATCATTCTCTGGGGTCCTTGTAGTCACCTCAGAGTGGATATTCCCTTTTAGTCACCTGTACTGACCATATTTGATTTCCTAGTGGGAAATTAGGGAAAGGTGCGCGGGAATGTCGTTAGTAATCTTAAAAATCATTCTTTTTCGTTTTGGCCCATAGTTAATTTAGTTCTCAATTCCCTCAGAAACTTATTAGGCACCTGATATAATTTCAGTCCCCCAATCACTTCTATGTCCTACAGATCTCAGTTAGGTCCTTTTGTAGAAGGAATTTTCTGGCCTGATTAAATTACTGCTTTTTCCCCTAACATAATACAGCAACCCTGAGGCTCCCTGGCACACAGGTGGAAAGAAGACAACTTCTGTCTACTTTCCCTGTTGTAACAGTCCACTGAAATTGAACTTCTAGTTGAAAACCACTTCTAATCGCATCTCTTACTCTTTAGGACTTACAAGCGGTGAGTTTTCGAATTCAACAAGGTTTTGAACTTCTGGACTGTATTATTTTTCTTTTCATTCTTTACATTTCTGGCCTGTCAACCAGAAAGATTTTCCTGAACATACATCTCCTGAAATACCCTGGCAAATCAGCAAGTGAGCAACCATTGCTTTGCCTCTAAAGATACCATGGACAACCATTACTTCAAACGTTTTGCCTTTGAATAACATGTAGCACCACATTTACGGCTTCCAATATCAGATTCCTTTCCAACCACCTCCAGACACATGAGCCAATGCCACAATTTTTTTAAGATTTGTTACAGGAGCATCCCACCTCAAAGAACTAATTTCTATGTCAGGTCAAATAACAGTAGCTACAGTAGAGACAACTCCCAAATAGCAGTGTTGATTTTTCACTCATGACACAGTCTGGTGAGCGTTGAACAGTAACATGGGCATTTGTTTGCTTCTGCAGTTCTGGTATCTTTGACTCCTTTACTTCTAACCACAAGAAGGGATATGCTTAATGAACACATCCCTTTTCACAGCTTACTGGACCAGTAAGCTAAGCACTTGGAAAACAAGCGACATAGTAACAGTCATTTTGTAAATCAAGATAAACATTGGATTCCCCTGTGTATCTCAAATGTGGGGTCAAAATAATGAAGAATGTAACTTCCGAGGTGAAAAAACATAGTAAGACCCTGCGGTTGTTGAGTTTTGCAATAAGAAGAGCACGTTGTACAAATGGGGAAGAGGTAGCACTTTGTCTGGTAAGGTCCCTTTAAATTCCCTTTCTTTTGTACTACCCATGTTTTCAGAACTATTATAATTTTATACAGAGTATCCCAATAATTTCCCAAACTGGTTATTTTGTGGGGTCAGATTAAAAATTCAGTTAAACTGGTAAAGAAAATCAACACAGAATATGAATGGATAATAGAGTTTAAAGAATATCCTTGCTTGCTCTAGTAGGTATGTCAGAGCCACTCCCCTGCTTGGAGCACCTGGGGGTGGTGGTGACGGTGTTGGTGGTGGTGACGGTGATGATGACAGGGACAATGATGATCTGCCACCTCTCAAATGCCAATTACATGCTCGGCATTGTGCCAACTAAATGACACACTTTCATGTAATTTTTATGGCTAAGTAAGTGGGCACTGTATATGTGATTTTCCCCAGAGTTTATTAAAGGATTTGAAATCCCAAGAAGTTACAAAACTTGTTCCTTAAATGAGTCAAGGAATAATTAGGAAAATAACCTGGATTTTTAACTGTATAGAAATAATCATTGATACGACTCAAAATTCAGATAACACTGACTGTGAAAGCCTGAAACTCGGGATCAAAGAAGGATAGAAATCAAGCAACATTATCATATGATATTGCTAAACGCAGGTTTGCAAAGAAAGAAAATATTTTCCCATCTCACAAAAGAACTGTATTTTATTCAGGACGTGGAGGATAAGTAACAATTGCTCAGCTGGTAGAAACCCATGCCCAGGTGACCGACGGACACAGAAGACAGCGAGAGAATCCTCAGAGGGCGCCCAGGAGGAGAGCGGCTGCTCTTCCTTCTGAGGCTCTGCGATGCTTTCTTGGGCACCTCCCAGAGGGAAGCAGTACAGCACCCGCAGGTAAGAAACCTCTGTCTGTCAGGAAGCAGATAAGAGCTCAAGCTCTTACATACTCTTGGG